>NC_135372.1:21674745-21977775 GCF_049243985.1 Paroedura picta
AAAATCCCTATTGATTTTCCTGTTTTTACAAGGAAGTAAAATGTGAAAAAAATATTTCTACATCCCATGGCCTTTCCCAACCATTTCAATTTTTCTCTTACAGGTCTAACACTTCCGAAAAACCAATACAACGCCCACCCGGAACAATATATAAAGCTAAACGAACCGTTCACTGGGTACTTATCCGTACGAAAAACCCTATTGATTTTCCTGTTTTTACAAGGAAGTAAATGTGAAAAAAATATTTCTACATCCCATGGCCTTTCCCAACCATTTAAATTTTTCTCTTACAGGTCTAACACTTCCGAAAAACCAATACAACGCCCACCCGGAACCATATATAAAGCTAAACGAACCGTTCACTGGGTACTTATCCGTACGAAAAACCCTATTGATTTACCTGTTTTTACAAGGAAGTAAATGTGAAAAAAATATTTCTACATACCATGGCCTTTCCCAACCATTTAAATTTTTCTCTTACAGGTCTAACACTTCCGAAAAACCAATACAACGCCAACCCGGAACAATATATAAAGATAAACGAACCGTTCACTGGGTACTTATCCGTACAAAAAACCCTATTGATTTTCCTGTTTTTACAAGGAAGTAAATGTGAAAAAAATATTTCTACATCCCATGGCCTTTCCCAACCATTTAAATTTTTCTCTTACAGGTCTAACACTTCCGAAAAACCAATACAACGCCCTCCCGGAACAATATATAAAGCTAAACGAACCGTTCACTGGGTACTTATCCGTACGAAAAACCCTATTGATTTACCTGTTTTTACAAGGAAGTAAATGTGAAAAAAATATTTCTACATCCCATGGCCTTTCCCAACCATTTAAATTTTTCTCTTACAGGTCTAACACTTCCGAAAAACCAATACAACGCCAACCCGGAACAATATATAAAGATAAACGAACCGTTCACTGGGTAATTATCCGTATGAAAATCCCTATCGATTTTCCTGTTTTTACAAGGAAGTAAAATGTGAAAAAAATATTACTACATCCCATGGCGTTTCCCAACGATTTAAATTTTTCTCTTACAGGTCTAACACTTCCGAAAAACCAAAAGAACGCCCACCCGGAACAATATATAAAGCTAAACGAACCGTTCACTGGGCCCTTATCCGTACAAAATTCCCTATTGATTTTCCTGTTTTTACAAGGAAGTAAAATGTGAAAAAAATATTTCTACATCCCATGGCCTTTCCCAACCATTTCAATTTTTCTCTTACAGGTCTAACACTTCCGAAAAACCAATACAACGCCCACCCGGAACAATATATAAAGCTAAACGAACGGTTCACTGGGTACTTATCCGTACGAAAATCCCTATTGGTTTTCCTGTTTTTACAAGGAAGTAAAATGTGAAAAAAATATTTCTACATCCCATGGCCTTTCCCAGCCATTTAAATTTTTCTCTTACAGGTCTAACACTTCCGAAAAACCAATACAACGCCCACCAGGAACAATATATAAAGCTAAACGAACCGTTCACTGGGTACTTATCCGTACAAAAATCCCTATTGATTTTCCTGTTTTTACAAGAAAGTAAATGTGAAAAAAATATTTCTACATCCCATGGCCTTTCCCAGCCATTAAAATTTTTCTTACAGGTCTAACACTTCCGAAAAACCAAAACAACGCCCACCCGGAACAATATATAAAGCTAAACGAACCGTTCACTGGGTACTTATCAGTACAAAAATCCCTATTGATTTTCCTCTTTTTACAAGGAAATAAAATGTGAAAAAAATATTTCTACATCCCATGGCCTTTCCCAACCATTTAAATTTTTCTCTTACAGGTCTAACACTTCCGAAAAACCAATACAACGCCCACCCAGAACAATATATAAAGCTAAACACACGGTTCACTGGGTACTTATCCGTACGAAAATCCCTATTGATTTTCCTGTTTTTACAAGGAAGTAAAATGTGAAAAAAATATTTCTACATCCCATGGCCTTTCCCAACCATTTAAATTTTTCTCTTACAGGTCTAACACTTCCCAAAAAACAATACAACGCCCACCCGGAACAATATATAAAGCTAAACGAACCGTTCACTGGGTACTTATCCGTACGAAAAACCCTATTGATTTTCCTGTTTTTACAAGGAAGTAAAATGTGAAAAAAATATTTCTACATCCCATGGCCTTTCCCAACCATTTCAATTTTTCTCTTACAGGTCTAACACTTCCGAAAAACCAATACAACGCCCACCCGGAACAATATATAAAGCTAAACGAACCGTTCACTGGGTACTTATCCGTACGAAAAACCCTATTGATTTACCTATTTTTACAAGGAAGTAAATGTGAAAAAAATATTTCTACATCCCATGGCCTTTCCCAACCATTTAAATTTTTCTCTTACAGGTCTAACACTTCCGAAAAACCAAAACAACGCCCACCCGGAACAATATATAAAGCTAAACGAACTGTTCACTGGGTACTTATCCGTACAAAATTCCCTATTGATTTTCCTGTTTTTACAAGGAAGTAAAATGTGAAAAAAATATTTCTACATCCCATGGCCTTTCCCAACCATTTCAATTTTTCTCTTACAGGTCTAACACTTCCGAAAAACCAATACAATGCCCACCCGGAACAATATATAAAGCTAAACGAACGGTTCACTGGGTACTTATCCGTACGAAAATCCCTATTGGTTTTCCTGTTTTTACAAGGAAGTAAAATGTGAAAAAAATATTTCTACATCCCATGGCCTTTCCCAGCCATTTAAATTTTTCTCTTACAGGTCTAACACTTCCGAAAAACCAATACAACGCCCACCAGGAACAATATATAAAGCTAAACGAACCGTTCACTGGGTACTTATCCGTACAAAAATCCCTATTGATTTTCCTGTTTTTACAAGAAAGTAAATGTGAAAAAAATATTTCTACATCCCATGGCCTTTCCCAGCCATTTAAATTTTTCTTACAGGTCTAACACTTCCGAAAAACCAAAACAACGCCCACCCGGAACAATATATAAAGCTAAACGGTCCGTTCACTGGGTACTTATCAGTACAAAAATCCCTATTGATTTTCCTCTTTTTACAAGGAAATAAAATGTGAAAAAAATATTTCTACATCCCATGGCCTTTCCCAACCATTTAAATTTTTCTCTTACAGGTCTAACACTTCTGAAAAAACAATACAACGCCCACCCGGAACAATATATAAAGCTAAACGAACCGTTCACTGGGTACTTATCCGTACGAAAAACCCTATCGATTTTCCTGTTTTTACAAGGAAGTAAATGTGAAAAAAAAAATTTCTACATCCCATGGCCTTTCCCAACCATTTAAATTTTTCTCTTACAGGTCTAACACTTCCGAAAAACCAATACAACGCCCACCAGGAACAATATATAAAGCTAAACGAACCGTTCACTGGGTACTTATCCGTACGAAAATCCCTATTGATTTTCCTGTTTTTACAAGGAAGTAAAATGTGAAAAAAATATTTCTACATCCCATGGCCTTTCCCAACCATTTAAATTTTTCTCTTACAGGTCTAACACTTCTGAAAAAACAATACAACGCCCACCCGGAACAATATATAAAGCTAAACGAACCGTTCACTGGGTACTTATCCGTACGAAAAACCCTATTGATTTACCTGTTTTTACAAGGAAGTAAATGTGAAAAAAAAAATTTCTACATCCCATGGCCTTTCCCAACCATTTAAATTTTTCTCTTACAGGTCTAACACTTCCGAAAAACCAATACAACGCCCACCAGGAACAATATATAAAGCTAAACGAACTGTTCACTGGGTACTTATCCGTATGAAAAACCCTATTGATTTACCTGTTTTTACAAGGAAGTAAATGTGAAAAAAATATTTCTACATCCCATGGCCTTTCCCAACCATTTAAATTTTTCTCTTACAGGTCTAACACTTCCGAAAAACCAATATAACGCCCACCCGGAACAATATATAAAGCTAAACTCACGGTTCACTGGGTACTTATCCGTACGAAAATCCCTATTGATTTTCCTGTTTTTACAAGGAAGTAAAATGTGAAAAAAATATTTCTACATCCCATGGCCTTTCCCAACCATTTAAATTTTTCTCTTACAGGTCTAACACTTCCGAAAAAACAATACAACGCCCACCCGGAACAATATATAAAGCTAAACGAACTGTTCACTGGGTACTTATCCGTACAAAAATCCCTATTGATTTTCCTGTTTTTACAAGGAAGTAAAATGTGAAAAAAATATTTCTACATCCCATGGCCTTTCCCAACCATTTCAATTTTTCTCTTACAGGTCTAACACTTCTGAAAAACCAATACAACGAACACCCGGAACAATATATAAAGCTAAACGAACGGTTCACAGGGTACTTATCCGTACGAAAATCCCTATTGATTTTCCTGTTTTTACAAGGAAGTAAAATGTGAAAAAAATATTTCTACATCCCATGGCCTTTCCCAACCATTTAAATTTTTCTCTTACAGGTCTAACATTTCCGAAAAACCAATACAACACCCACCAGGAACAATATATAAAGCTAAACGAACCGTTCACTGGGTACTTATCCGTACGAAAAACCCTATTGATTTACCTGTTTTTACAAGGAAGTAAATGTGAAAAAAATATTTCTACATCCCATGGCCTTTCCCAACCATTTAAATTTTTCTCTTACAGGTCTAACACTTCCAAAAAACCAATACAACGCCAACCCGGAACAATATATAAAGATAAACGAACCGTTCACTGGGTACTTATCCGTACGAAAAACCCTATTGATTTTCCTGTTTTTACATGGAAGTAAATGTGAAAAAAATATTTCTACATCCCATGGCCTTTCCCAACCATTTAAATTTTTCTATTACAGGTCTAACACTTCCGAAAAACCAATACAACGCCCACCCGGAACAATATATAAAGCTAAACGAACCGTTCACTGGGTACTTATCCGTACGAAAAACCCTATTGATTTACCTGCTTTTACAAGGAAGTAAATGTGAAAAAAATATTTCTACATCCCATGGCCTTTCCCAACCATTTAAATTTTTCTCTTACAGGTCTAACACTTCCGAAAAACCAATACAACGCCAACCCGGAACAATATATAAAGATAAACGAACCGTTCACTGGGTACTTATCCGTACGAAAATCCCTATCGATTTTCCTGTTTTTACAAGGAAGTAAAATGTGAAAAAAATATTTCTACATCCCATGGCCTTTCCCAACCATTTAAATTTTTTCTCTTACAGGTCTAACATTTCCGAAAAACCAATACAACACCCACCAGGAACAATATATAAAGCTAAACGAACCGTTCACTGGGTACTTATCCGTACGAAAAACCCTATTGATTTTCCTGTTTTTACAAGGAAGTAAATGTGAAAAAAATATTTCTACATCCCATGGCCTTTCCCAACCATTTAAATTTTTCTCTTACAGGTCTAACACTTCCGAAAAACCAATACAACGCCAACCCGGAACAATATATAAAGATAAACGAACCGTTCACTGGGTACTTATCCGTACGAAAAACCCTATTGATTTACCTGTTTTTACAAGGAAGTAAATGTGAAAAAAATATTTCTACATCCCATGGCCTTTCCCAACCATTTAAATTTTTCTCTTACAGGTCTAACACTTCCGAAAAACCAATACAACGCCAACCCGGAACAATATATAAAGATAAACGAACCGTTCACTGGGTACTTATCCGTACGAAAAACCCTATTGATTTTCCTGTTTTTACATGGAAGTAAATGTGAAAAAAATATTTCTACATCCCATGGCCTTTCCCAACCATTTAAATTTTTCTATTACAGGTCTAACACTTCCGAAAAACCAATACAACGCCCACCCGGAACAATATATAAAGCTAAACGAACCGTTCACTGGGTACTTATCCGTACGAAAAACCCTATTGATTTACCTGCTTTTACAAGGAAGTAAATGTGAAAAAAATATTTCTACATCCCATGGCCTTTCCCAACCATTTAAATTTTTCTCTTACAGGTCTAACACTTCCGAAAAACCAATACAACGCCAACCCGGAACAATATATAAAGATAAACGAACCGTTCACTGGGTACTTATCCGTACGAAAATCCCTATCGATTTTCCTGTTTTTACAAGGAAGTAAAATGTGAAAAAAATATTTCTACATCCCATGGCCTTTCCCAACCATTTAAATTTTTCTCTTACAGGTCTAACACTTCTGAAAAACCAATACAACTCCCACCCGGAAAAATATATAAAGCTAAATGAACCGTTCACTAGGTACTTATCCGTACGAAAATCACTATTGATTTACCTGTTTTTACCAGGAAATAAAATGTGAAAAAATATTTCTACATCCCATGGCCTTTCCCAACCATTTAAATTTTTCTCTTACAGGTCTAACACTTCCGAAAAACCAAAACAATGCCCACCCGGAACAATATATAAAGCTAAACGAACTGTTCACTGGGTACTTATCCGTACAAAAATCCCTATTGATTTTCCTGTTTTTACAAGGAAGTAAAATGTGAAAAAAATATTTCTACATCCCATGGCCTTTCCCAACCATTTCAATTTTTCTCTTACAGGTCTAACACTTCTGAAAAACCAATACAACGCCCACCCGGAACAATATATAAAGCTAAACGAACGGTTCACAGGGTACTTATCCGTACGAAAATCCCTATTGATTTTCCTGTTTTTACAAGGAAGTAAAATGTGAAAAAAATATTTCTACATCCCATGGCCTTTCCCAACCATTTAAATTTTTCTCTTACAGGTCTAACATTTCCGAAAAACCAATACAACACCCACCAGGAACAATATATAAAGCTAAACGAACCGTTCACTGGGTACTTATCCGTACGAAAAACCCTATTGATTTTCCTGTTTTTACAAGGAAGTAAATGTGAAAAAAATATTTCTACATCCCATGGCCTTTCCCAACCATTTAAATTTTTCTCTTACAGGTCTAACACTTCCGAAAAACCAATACAACGCCAACCCGGAACAATATATAAAGATAAACGAACCGTTCACTGGGTACTTATCCGTACGAAAAACCCTATTGATTTTCCTGTTTTTACATGGAAGTAAATGTGAAAAAAATATTTCTACATCCCATGGCCTTTCCCAACCATTTAAATTTTTCTC
Organism: Paroedura picta; assembly: GCF_049243985.1. Lineage (NCBI taxonomy): Eukaryota > Metazoa > Chordata > Lepidosauria > Squamata > Gekkonidae > Paroedura > Paroedura picta. The sequence goes on from NC_135372.1 coordinate 21,681,889, forward strand.
TTACAGGTCTAACACTTCCGAAAAACCAATACAACGCCCACCCGGAACAATATATAAAGCTAAACGCAAGGTTCACTGGGTACTTATCCGTACGAAAATCCCTATTGATTTTCCTGTTTTTACAAGGAAGTAAAATGTGAAAAAAATATTTCTACATCCCATGGCCTTTCCCAACCATTTAAATTTTTCTCTTACAGGTCTAACACTTCTGAAAAAACAATACAACGCCCACCCGGAACAATATATAAAGCTAAACGAACCGTTCACTGGGTACTTATCCGTACGAAAAACCCTATTGATTTACCTGTTTTTACAAGGAAGTAAATGTGAAAAAAAAAATTTCTACATCCCATGGCCTTTCCCAACCATTTAAATTTTTCTCTTACAGGTCTAACACTTCCGAAAAACCAATACAACGCCCACCAGGAACAATATATAAAGCTAAACGAACCGTTCACTGGGTACTTATCCGTATGAAAAACCCTATTGATTTACCTGTTTTTACAAGGAAGTAAATGTGAAAAAAATATTTCTACATCCCATGGCCTTTCCCAACCATTTAAATTTTTCTCTTACAGGTCTAACACTTCCGAAAAACCAATACAACGCCCACCCGGAACAATATATAAAGCTAAACGAACCGTTCACTGGGTAGTTTCAAGTACGAAAATCCCTATTGATTTACCTGTTTTTACAAGGAAATAAAATGTGAAAAAAATATTTCTACATCCCATGGCCTTTCCCAACCATTTAAATTTTTCTCTTACCTGTCTAACACTTCCGAAAAACCAATACAACGCCAACCCGGAACAATATATACAGCTAAACGAACCGTTCACTGGGTACTTATCCGTACGAAAAACCCTATTGATTTACCTGCTTTTACAAGGAAGTAAATGTGAAAAAAATATTTCTACATCCCATGGCCTTTCCCAACCATTTAAATTTTTCTCTTACAGGTCTAACACTTCCGAAAAACCAATACAACGCCAACCCGGAACAATATATAAAGATAAACGAACCGTTCACTGGGTACTTATCCGTACGAAAATCCCTATCGATTTTCCTGTTTTTACAAGGAAGTAAAATGTGAAAAAAATATTTCTACATCCCATGGCCTTTCCCAACCATTTAAATTTTTCTCTTACAGGTCTAACACTTCTGAAAAACCAATACAACTCCCACCCGGAAAAATATATAAAGCTAAATGAACCGTTCACTAGGTACTTATCCGTACGAAAATCACTATTGATTTACCTGTTTTTACCAGGAAATAAAATGTGAAAAAATATTTCTACATCCCATGGCCTTTCCCAACCATTTAAATTTTTCTCTTACAGGTCTAACACTTCCGAAAAACCAAAACAATGCCCACCCGGAACAATATATAAAGCTAAACGAACTGTTCACTGGGTACTTATCCGTACAAAAATCCCTATTGATTTTCCTGTTTTTACAAGGAAGTAAAATGTGAAAAAAATATTTCTACATCCCATGGCCTTTCCCAACCATTTCAATTTTTCTCTTACAGGTCTAACACTTCTGAAAAACCAATACAACGCCCACCCGGAACAATATATAAAGCTAAACGAACGGTTCACAGGGTACTTATCCGTACGAAAATCCCTATTGATTTTCCTGTTTTTACAAGGAAGTAAAATGTGAAAAAAATATTTCTACATCCCATGGCCTTTCCCAACCATTTAAATTTTTCTCTTACAGGTCTAACATTTCCGAAAAACCAATACAACACCCACCAGGAACAATATATAAAGCTAAACGAACCGTTCACTGGGTACTTATCCGTACGAAAAACCCTATTGATTTTCCTGTTTTTACAAGGAAGTAAATGTGAAAAAAATATTTCTACATCCCATGGCCTTTCCCAACCATTTAAATTTTTCTCTTACAGGTCTAACACTTCCGAAAAACCAATACAACGCCAACCCGGAACAATATATAAAGATAAACGAACCGTTCACTGGGTACTTATCCGTACGAAAAACCCTATTGATTTTCCTGTTTTTACATGGAAGTAAATGTGAAAAAAATATTTCTACATCCCATGGCCTTTCCCAACCATTTAAATTTTTCTCTTACAGGTCTAACACTTCCGAAAAACCAATACAACGCCCACCCGGAACAATATATAAAGCTAAACGCAAGGTTCACTGGGTACTTATCCGTACGAAAATCCCTATTGATTTTCCTGTTTTTACAAGGAAGTAAAATGTGAAAAAAATATTTCTACATCCCATGGCCTTTCCCAACCATTTAAATTTTTCTCTTACAGGTCTAACACTTCTGAAAAAACAATACAACGCCCACCCGGAACAATATATAAAGCTAAACGAACCGTTCACTGGGTACTTATCCGTACGAAAAACCCTATTGATTTACCTGTTTTTACAAGGAAGTAAATGTGAAAAAAAAAATTTCTACATCCCATGGCCTTTCCCAACCATTTAAATTTTTCTCTTACAGGTCTAACACTTCCGAAAAACCAATACAACGCCCACCAGGAACAATATATAAAGCTAAACGAACCGTTCACTGGGTACTTATCCGTATGAAAAACCCTATTGATTTACCTGTTTTTACAAGGAAGTAAATGTGAAAAAAATATTTCTACATCCCATGGCCTTTCCCAACCATTTAAATTTTTCTCTTACAGGTCTAACACTTCCGAAAAACCAATACAACGCCCACCCGGAACAATATATAAAGCTAAACGAACCGTTCACTGGGTAGTTTCAAGTACGAAAATCCCTATTGATTTACCTGTTTTTACAAGGAAATAAAATGTGAAAAAAATATTTCTACATCCCATGGCCTTTCCCAACCATTTAAATTTTTCTCTTACCTGTCTAACACTTCCGAAAAACCAATACAACGCCAACCCGGAACAATATATACAGCTAAACGAACCGTTCACAGGGTACTTACACGTACGAAAATCCCTATTGATTTACCTGTTTTTACACGGAAATAAAATGTGAAAAAAATATTTCTACATCCCATGGCCTTTCCCAACCATTTAAATTTTTCTCTTAGAGGTCTAACACTTCCGAAAAACCAATACAACGCCCACCCGGAACAATATATAAAGCTAAACGAACCGTTTACTGGGCACTTATCCGTACGAAAATCCCTATTGATTTACCTGTTTTTACAAGGAAATAAAATGTGAAAAAAATATTTCTACATCCCATGGCCTTTCCCAACCATTTAAATTTTTCTCTTACAGGTCTAACACTTCTGAAAAACCAATACAACGCACACCCGGAACAATATATAAAGCTAAACGAACCGTTCACTGGGTAGTTACACGTACGAAAATCCCTATTGATTTACCTGTTTTTACAAGGAAATAAAATGTGAAAAAAATATTTCTACATCCCATGGCCTTTCCCAACCATATAAATTTTTCTCTTACAGGTCTAACACTTCGGAAAAACCAATACAACGCCCACCCGGAACAATATATAAAGCTAAACGAACCGTTCACTGGGCACTTATCCGTACGAAAATCCCTATTGATTTACCTGTTTTTACAAGGAAATAAAATGTGAAAAAAATATTTCTACATCCCATGGCCTTTCCTAACCATTTAAATTTTTGTCTTACATGTCTAACACTTCCGAAAAACCAATACAACGCCCACCCGGAACAATATATAAAGCTAAACGAACCGTTCACTGGGTAGTTTCAAGTACGAAAATCCCTATTGATTTACCTGTTTTTACAAGGAAATAAAATGTGAAAAAAATATTTCTACATCCCATGGCCTTTCCCAACCATTTAAAATTTTCTCTTACCTGTCTAACACTTCCGAAAAACCAATACAACGCCAACCCGGAACAATATATACAGCTAAACGAACCGTTCACAGGGTACTTACACGTACGAAAATCCCTATTGATTTACCTCTTTTTACAAGGAAATAAAATGTGAAAAAAATATTTCTACATCCCATGGCCATTCCCAACCATTTAAATTTTTCTCGTACAGGTCTAACACTTCCGAAAAACCAATACAACGCCCACCCGGAACAATATATAAAGCTAAACGAACCGTTCACTGGGCACTTATACGTACGAAAATCCCTATTGATTTACCTGTTTTTACAAGGAAATAAAATGTGAAAAAAATATTTCTACATCCCATGGCCTTTCCCAACCATTAAAATTTTTCTCTTACAGGTCTAACACTTCGGAAAAACCAATACAACGCCCACCCGGAACAATATATAATGCTAAACGAACCGTTCACTGGGCACTTATCCGTACGAAAATCCCTATTGATTTACCTGTTTTTACAAGGAAATAAAATGTGAAAAAAATATTTCTACATCCCATGGCCTTTCCTAACCATTTAAATTTTTCTCTTACAGGTCTAACACTTCTGAAAAACCAATACAACGCACACCCGGAACAATATATAAAGCTAAACGAACCGTTCACTGGGTAGTTACACGTACGAAAATCCCTATTGATTTACCTGTTTTTACAAGGAAATAAAATGTGAAAAAAATATTTCTACATCCCATGGCCTTTCCCAACCATATAAATTTTTCTCTTACAGGTCTAACACTTCGGAAAAACCAATACAACACCCACCCGGAACAATATATAAAGCTAAACGAACCGTTCACTGGGCACTTATCCGTACGAAAATCCCTATTGATTTACCTGTTTTTACAAGGAAATAAAATGTGAAAAAAATATTTCTACATCCCATGGCCTTTCCCAACCATTTAAATATTTCTCTTACAGGTCTAACACTTCCGAAAAACCAATACAACGCCCACACGGAACAATATATAAAGCTAAACGAACCGTTCACTGGGTAGTTTCAAGTACGAAAATCCCTATTGATTTACCTGTTTTTACAAGGAAATAAAATGTGAAAAAAATATTTCTACATCCCATGGCCTTTCCCAACCATTTAAATTTTTCTCTTAGAGGTCTAACACTTCCGAAAAACCAATACAACGCCCACCCGGAACAATATATAAAGCTAAACGAACCGTTCACTGGGCACTTATCCGTACGAAAATCCCTATTGATTTACCTGTTTTTACAAGGAAATAAAATATGAAAAAAATATTTCTACATCCCATGGCCTTTCCCAACCATTTAAATTTTTCTCTTACAGGTCTAACACTTCCGAACAACCAATACAACACCCACCCGGAACAATATATAAAGCTAAACGAACCGTTCACTGGGTACTTATACGTACGAAAATCCCTATTGATTTACCTGTTTTTACAAGGAAATAAAATGTGAAAAAAATATTTCTACATCCCATGGCCTTTCCCAACCATATAAATTTTTCTCTTACAGGTCTAACACTTCGGAAAAACCAATACAACGCCCACCCGGAACAATATATAAAGCTAAACGAACCGTTCACTGGGCACTTATCCATACGAAAATCCCTATTGATTTACCTGTTTTTACAAGGAAATAAAATGTGAAAAAAATATTTCTACATCCCATGGCCTTTCCCAACCATTTAAATATTTCTCTTACAGGTCTAACACTTCCGAAAAACCAATACAACGCCCACACGGAACAATATATAAAGCTAAACGAACCGTTCACTGGGTAGTTTCAAGTACGAAAATCCCTATTGATTTACCTGTTTTTACAAGGAAATAAAATGTGAAAAAAATATTTCTACATCCCATGGCCTTTCCCAACCATTTACATTTTTCTCTTACAGGTCTAACACTTCCGAAAAACCAATACAACGCCCACCCGGAACAATATATAAAGCTAAACGAACCATTCACTGGGCACTTATCCGTACGAAAATCCCTATTGATTTACCTGTTTTTACACGGAAATAAAATGTGAAAAAAATATTTCTACATCCCATGGCCTTTCCCAACCATTTAAATTTTTCTCTTAGAGGTCTAACACTTCCGAAAAACCAATACAACGCCCACCCGGAACAATATATAAAGCTAAACGAACCGTTCACTGGGCACTTATCCGTACGAAAATCCCTATTGATTTACCTGTTTTTACAAGGAAATAAAATGTGAAAAAAATATTTCTACATCCCATGGCCTTTCCCAACCATTTAAATTTTTCTCTTACAGGTCTAACACTTCGGAAAAACCAATACAACGCCCACCCGGAACAATATATAAAGCTAAACGAACCGTTCACTGGGCACTTATCCGTACGAAAATCCCTATTGATTTACCTGTTTTTACAAGGAAATAAAATATGAAAAAAATATTTCTACATCCCATGGCCTTTCCCAACCATTTAAATTTTTCTCTTACAGGTCTAACACTTCTGAAAAACCAATACAACACCCACCCGGAACAATATATAAAGCTAAACGAACCGTTCACTGGGTACTTATACGTACGAAAATCCCTATTGATTTACCTGTTTTTACAAGGAAATAAAATGTGAAAAAAATATTTCTACATCCCATGGCCTTTCCCAACCATTTAAATATTTCTCTTACAGGTCTAACACTTCCGAAAAACCAATACAACGCCCACACGGAACAATATATAAAGCTAAACGAACCGTTCACTGGGTAGTTTCAAGTACGAAAATCCCTATTGATTTACCTGTTTTTACAAGGAAATAAAATGTGAAAAAAATATTTCTACATCCCATGGCCTTTCCCAACCATTTACATTTTTCTCTTACAGGTCTAACACTTCGGAAAAACCAATACAACGCCCACCCGGAACAATATATAAAGCTAAACGAACCGTTCACTGGGCACTTATCCATACGAAAATCCCTATTGATTTACCTGTTTTTACAAGGAAATAAAATGTGAAAAAAATATTTCTACATCCCATGGCCTTTCCCAACCATTTAAATATTTCTCTTACAGGTCTAACACTTCCGAAAAACCAATACAACGCCCACACGGAACAATATATAAAGCTAAACGAACCGTTCACTGGGTAGTTTCAAGTACGAAAATCCCTATTGATTTACCTGTTTTTACACGGAAATAAAATGTGAAAAAAATATTTCTACATCCCATGGCCTTTCCCAACCATTTAAATTTTTCTCTTAGAGGTCTAACACTTCCGAAAAACCAATACAACGCCCACCCGGAACAATATATAAAGCTAAACGAACCGTTCACTGGGCACTTATCCGTACGAAAATCCCTATTGATTTACCTGTTTTTACAAGGAAATAAAATATGAAAAAAATATTTCTACATCCCATGGCCTTTCCCAACCATTTAAATTTTTCTCTTACAGGTCTAACACTTCCGAAAAACCAATACAACACCCACCCGGAACAATATATAAAGCTAAACGAACCGTTCACTGGGTACTTATACGTACGAAAATCACTATTGATTTACCTGTTTTTACAAGGAAATAAAATGTGAAAAAAATATTTCTACATCCCATGGCCTTTCCCAACCATATAAATTTTTCTCTTACAGGTCTAACACTTCGGAAAAACCAATACAACACCCACCCGGAACAATATATAAAGCTAAACGAACCGTTCACTGGGCACTTATCCGTACGAAAATCCCTATTGATTTACCTGTTTTTACAAGGAAATAAAATGTGAAAAAAATATTTCTACATCCCATGGCCTTTCCCAACCATTTAAATATTTCTCTTACAGGTCTAACACTTCCGAAAAACCAATACAACGCCCACACGGAACAATATATAAAGCTAAACGAACCGTTCACTGGGTAGTTTCAAGTACAAAAATCCCTATTGATTTACCTGTTTTTACAAGGAAATAAAATGTGAAAAAAATATTTCTACATCCCATGGCCTTTCCCAACCATTTAAATTTTTCTCTTAGAGGTCTAACACTTCCGAAAAACCAATACAACGCCCACCCGGAACAATATATAAAGCTAAACGAACCGTTCACTGGGCACTTATCCGTACGAAAATCCCTATTGATTTACCTGTTTTTACAAGGAAATAAAATATGAAAAAAATATTTCTACATCCCATGGCCTTTCCCAACCATTTAAATTTTTCTCTTACAGGTCTAACACTTCCGAACAACCAATACAACACCCACCCGGAACAATATATAAAGCTAAACGAACCGTTCACTGGGTACTTATACGTACGAAAATCCCTATTGATTTACCTGTTTTTACAAGGAAATAAAATGTGAAAAAAATATTTCTACATCCCATGGCCTTTCCCAACCATATAAATTTTTCTCTTACAGGTCTAACACTTCGGAAAAACCAATACAACGCCCACCCGGAACAATATATAAAGCTAAACGAACCGTTCACTGGGCACTTATCCATACGAAAATCCCTATTGATTTACCTGTTTTTACAAGGAAATAAAATGTGAAAAAAATATTTCTACATCCCATGGCCTTTCCCAACCATTTAAATATTTCTCTTACAGGTCTAACACTTCCGAAAAACCAATACAACGCCCACACGGAACAATATATAAAGCTAAACGAACCGTTCACTGGGTAGTTTCAAGTACGAAAATCCCTATTGATTTACCTGTTTTTACAAGGAAATAAAATGTGAAAAAAATATTTCTACATCCCATGGCCTTTCCCAAGCATTTACATTTTTCTCTTACAGGTCTAACACTTCCGAAAAACCAATACAACGCCCACCCGGAACAATATATAAAGCTAAACGAACCATTCACTGGGCACTTATCCGTACGAAAATCCCTATTGATTTACCTGTTTTTACACGGAAATAAAATGTGAAAAAAATATTTCTACATCCCATGGCCTTTCCCAACCATTTAAATTTTTCTCTTAGAGGTCTAACACTTCCGAAAAACCAATACAACGCCCACCCGGAACAATATATAAAGCTAAACGAACCGTTCACTGGGCACTTATCCGTACGAAAATCCCTATTGATTTACCTGTTTTTACAAGGAAATAAAATATGAAAAAAATATTTCTACATCCCATGGCCTTTCCCAACCATTTAAATTTTTCTCTTACAGGTCTAACACTTCCGAAAAACCAATACAACACCCACCCGGAACAATATATAAAGCTAAACGAACCGTTCACTGGGTACTTATACGTACGAAAATCCCTATTGATTTACCTGTTTTTACAAGGAAATAAAATGTGAAAAAAATATTTCTACATCCCATGGCCTTTCCCAACCATTTAAATATTTCTCTTACAGGTCTAACACTTCCGAAAAACCAATACAACGCCCACACGGAACAATATATAAAGCTAAACGAACCGTTCACTGGGTAGTTTCAAGTACGAAAATCCCTATTGATTTACCTGTTTTTACAAGGAAATAAAATGTGAAAAAAATATTTCTACATCCCATGGCCTTTCCCAACCATTTAAATATTTCTCTTACAGGTCTAACACTTCCGAAAAACCAATACAACGCCCACACGGAACAATATATAAAGCTAAACGAACCGTTCACTGGGTAGTTTCAAGTACGAAAATCCCTATTGATTTACCTGTTTTTACACGGAAATAAAATGTGAAAAAAATATTTCTACATCCCATGGCCTTTCCCAACCATTTAAATTTTTCTCTTAGAGGTCTAACACTTCCGAAAAACCAATACAACGCCCACCCGGAACAATATATAAAGCTAAACGAACCGTTCACTGGGCACTTATCCGTACGAAAATCCCTATTGATTTACCTGTTTTTACAAGGAAATAAAATATGAAAAAAATATTTCTACATCCCATGGCCTTTCCCAACCATTTAAATTTTTCTCTTACAGGTCTAACACTTCCGAACAACCAATACAACACCCACCCGGAACAATATATAAAGCTAAACGAACCGTTCACTGGGTACTTATACGTACGAAAATCCCTATTGATTTACCTGTTTTTACAAGGAAATAAAATGTGAAAAAAATATTTCTACATCCCATGGCCTTTCCCAACCATATAAATTTTTCTCTTACAGGTCTAACACTTCGGAAAAACCAATACAACGCCCACCCGGAACAATATATAAAGCTAAACGAACCGTTCACTGGGCACTTATCCATACGAAAATCCCTATTGATTTACCTGTTTTTACAAGGAAATAAAATGTGAAAAAAATATTTCTACATCCCATGGCCTTTCCCAACCATTTAAATATTTCTCTTACAGGTCTAACACTTCCGAAAAACCAATACAACGCCCACACGGAACAATATATAAAGCTAAACGAACCGTTCACTGGGTACTTATACGTACGAAAATCCCTATTGATTTACCTGTTTTTACAAGGAAATAAAATGTGAAAAAAATATTTCTACACCCCATGGCCTTTCCCAACCATTTAAATTTTTCTCTTACAGGTCTAACACTTCGGAAAAACCAATACAACGCCCACCCAGAACAATATATAAAGCTAAACGAACCGTTCACTGGGCACTTATCCGTACGAAAATCCCTTTTGATTTACCTGTTTTTACAAGGAAATAAAATGTGAAAAAAATATTTCTACATCCAATGGCCTTTCCCAACCATTTAAATTTTTCTCTTAGAGGTCTAACAATTCCGAAAAACCAATACAACGCCCTCCCAGAACAATATATAACGATAAACGAACAGTTCACTGGGTACTTACACGTACGAAAATCCCTATTGATTTACCTGTTTTTACAAGGAAATAAAATGTGAAAAAATATTTCTACACCCCATGGCCTTTCCCAACCATTTAAATTTTTCTCTTACAGGTCTAACACTTCGGAAAAACCAATACAACGCCCACCCAGAACAATATATAAAGCTAAACGAACCGTTCACTGGGCACTTATCCGAACGAAAATCCCTTTTGATTTACCTGTTTTTACAAGGAAATAAAATGTGAAAAAAATATTTCTACATCCCATGGCCTTTCCCAACCATTTAAATTTTTCTCTTAGAGGTCTAACAATTCCGAAAAACCAATACAACGCCCTCCCAGAACAATATATAACGATAAACGAACAGTTCACTGGGTACTTACACGTACGAAAATCCCTATTGATTTACCTGTTTTTACAAGGAAATAAAATGTGAAAAAATATTTCTACATCCCATGGCCTTTCCCAGCCATTTAAATTTTTCTCTTACAGGTCTAACACTTCCGAAAAACCAATACAACGCCCACCCGGAACAATATATAAAGCTAAACGAACCGTTCACTGGGTACTTATGCGTACGAAAATCCCTATTGATTTACCTGTTTTTACAAGGAAGTAAAATGTGAAAAAAATATTTCTACATCCCATGGCCTTTCCCAACCATTTAAATTTTTCTCTTACAGGTCTAACACTTCGGAAAAACCAATACAACGCCCACCCGGAACAATATATAAAGCTAAACGAACCGTTCACTGGGCACTTATCCGTACGAAAATCCCTATTGATTTACCTGTTTTTACAAGGAAATAAAATGTGAAAAAAATATTTCTACATCCCATGGTCTTTCCCAGCCATTTAAATTTTTCTCTTACAGGTCTAACACTTCCGAAAAACCAATACAACGCCCTCCCAGAACAATATATAAAGCTAAACGAACCGTTCACTGGGTACTTACACGTACGAAAATCCCTATTGATTTACCTGTTTTTACAAGGAAATAAAATGTGAAAAAAATATTTCTACATCCCATGGCCTTTCCCAACCATTTAAATTTTTCTCTTACAGGTCTAACACTTCGGAAAAACCAATACAACGCCCACCCGGAACAATATATAAAGCTAAACGAACCGTTCACTGGGCACTTATCCGTACGAAAATCCCTATTGATTAACCTGTTTTTACAAGGAAATAAAATGTGAAAAAAATATTTCTACATCCCATGGCCTTTCCCAACCATTTAAATTTTTGTCTTACATGTCTAACACTTCCGAAAGAGCAATACAACGCCCACCCGGAACAATATATAAAGCTAAACGAACCGTTCACTGGGTACTTACACGTACGAAAATCCCTATTGATTTACCTGTTTTTACAAGGAAATAAAATGTGAAAAAAATATTTCTACATCCCATGGCCATTCCCAACCATTTAAATTTTTCACTTACAGGTCTAAAACTTCCGAAAAACCAATACAATGCCCACCCGGAACAATATATAAAGCTAAACGAACCGTTCACTGGGTACTTATACGTACGAAAATCCCTATTGATTTACCTGTTTTTACAAGGAAGTAAAATGTGAAAAAAATATTTCTACATCCCATGGCCTTTCCCAACCATTTAAATTTTTCTCTTACAGGTCTAACACTTCGGAAAAACCAATACAACGCCCACCCGGAACAATATATAAAGCTAAACGAACCGTTCACTGGGCACTTATCCATACGAAAATCCCTATTGATTTACCTGTTTTTACAAGGAAATAAAATGTGATAAAAAATATTTCTACATCCCATGGCCTTTCCCAACCATTTAAATTTTTCTCTTACTGGTCTAAGACTTCCGAAAAACCAATACAACGCCCACCTGGAACAATATATAAAGCTAAACGAACCGTTCAATGGGTACTTAGACGTACGAAAATCCCTATTGATTTACCTGTTTTTACAAGGAAATAAAAAGTGAAAAAATATTTCTACATCCCATGGCCTTTCCCAGCCATTTAAATTTTTCTCTTACAGGTCTAACACTTCCGAAAAACCAATACAACGCCCACCCGGAACAATATATAAAGCTAAACGAACCGTTCACTGGGTACTTATGCGTACGAAAATCCCTATTGATTTACCTGTTTTTACAAGGAAGTAAAATGTGAAAAAAATATTTCTACATCCCATGGCCTTTCCCAACCATTTAAATTTTTCTCTTACAGGTCTAACACTTCGGAAAAACCAATACAACGCCCACCCGGAACAATATATAAAGCTAAACGAACCGTTCACTGGGCACTTATCCGTACGAAAATCCCTATTTATTTACCTGTTTTTACAAGGAAATAAAATGTGAAAAAAATATTTCTACATCCCATGGCCTTTCCCAGCCATTTAAATTTTTCTCTTACAGGTCTAACACTTCCGAAAAACCAATACAACGCCCTCCCAGAACAATATATAAAGCTAAACGAACCGTTCACTGGGTACTTACACGTACGAAAATCCCTATTGATTTACCTGTTTTTACAAGGAAATAAAATGTGAAAAAAATATTTCTACATCCCATGGCCTTTCCCAACCATTTAAATTTTTCTCTTACAAGTCTAACACTTCCGATAAACCAATACAACGCCCACCCGGAACAATATATAAAGCTAAACGAACCGTTCACTGGGTACTTATACGTACGAAAATCCCTATTGATTTACCTGTTTTTACAAGGAAATAAAATGTGAAAAAAATATTTCTACATCCCATGGCCTTTCCCAACCATTTAAATTTTTCTCTTACAGGTCTAACACTTCGGAAAAACCAATACAATGCCCACCCGGAACAATATATAAAGCTAAACGAACCGTTCACTGGGCACTTATCCGTACGGAAATCCCTATTGATTTACCTGTTTTTACAAGGAAATAAAATGTGAAAAAAATATTTCTACATCCCATGGCCTTTCCCAACCATTTAAATTTTTCTCTTACAGGTCTAACACTTCGGAAAAACCAATACAACGCCCACCCGGAACAATATATAAAGCTAAACGAACCGTTCACTGGGCACTTATCCGTACGAAAATCCCTATTGATTTACCTGTTTTTACAAGGAAATAAAATGTGAAAAAAATATTTCTACATCCCATGGCCTTTCCCAACCATTTAAATTTTTGTCTTACATGTCTAACACTTCCGAAAGAGCAATACAACGCCCACCCGGAACAATATATAAAGCTAAACGAACCGTTCACTGGGTACTTACACGTACGAAAATCCCTATTGATTTACCTGTTTTTACAAGGAAATAAAATGTGAAAAAAATATTTCTACATCCCATGGCCATTCCCAACCATTTAAATTTTTCACTTACAGGTCTAACACTTCCGAAAAACCAATACAATGCCCACCCGGAACAATATATAAAGCTAAACGAACCGTTCACTGGGTACTTATACGTACGAAAATCCCTATTGATTTACCTGTTTTTACAAGGAAGTAAAATGTGAAAAAAATATTTCTACATCCCATGGCCTTTCCCAACCATTTAAATTTTTCTCTTACAGGTCTAACACTTCGGAAAAACCAATACAACGCCCACCCGGAACAATATATAAAGCTAAACGAACCGTTCACTGGGCACTTATCCATACGAAAATCCCTATTGATTTACCTGTTTTTACAAGGAAATAAAATGTGATAAAAAATATTTCTACATCCCATAGACTTTCCCAACCATTTAAATTTTTCTCTTACTGGTCTAAGACTTCCGAAAAACCAATACAACGCCCACCTGGAACAATATATAAAGCTAAACGAACCGTTCAATGGGTACTTAGACGTACGAAAATCCCTATTGATTTACCTGTTTTTACAAGGAAATAAAAAGTGAAAAAATATTTCTACATCCCATGGCCTTTCCCAGCCATTTAAATTTTTCTCTTACAGGTCTAACACTTCGGAAAAACCAATACAACGCCCACCCGGAACAATATATAAAGCTAAACGAACCGTTCACTGGGCACTTATCCGTACGAAAATCCCTATTGATTTACCTGTTTTTACAAGGAAATAAAATGTGAAAAAAATATTTCTACATCCCATGGCCTTTCCCAGCCATTTAAATTTTTCTCTTACAGGTCTAACACTTCCGATAAACCAATACAATGCCCACCCGGAACAATATATAAAGCTAAACGAACCGTTCACTGGGCACTTATCCGTACTGAAATCCCTATTGATTTACCTGTTTTTACAAGGAAATAAAATGTGAAAAAAATATTTCTACATCCCATGGCCTTTCCCAACCATTTAAATTTTTGTCTTACATGTCTAACACTTCCGAAAAACCAATACAACGCCCACCCGGAACAATATATAAAGCTATACGAACCGTTCACTGGGTACTTACACGTACGAAAATCCCTATTGATTTACCTGTTTTTACAAGGAAATAAAATGTGAAAAAAATATTTCTACATCCCATGGCCATTCCCAACCATTTAAATTTTTCACTTACAGGTCTAACACTTCCGAAAAACCAATACAACGCCCACCCGGAACAATATATAAAGCTAAACGAACCGTTCACTGGGCACTTATCCATACGAAAATCCCTATTGATTTACCTGTTTTTACAAGGAAATAAAATGTGATAAAAAATATTTCTACATCCCATGGCCTTTCCCAACCATTTAAATTTTTCTCTTACTGGTCTAAGACTTCCGAAAAACCAATACAACGCCCACCTGGAACAATATATAAAGCTAAACGAACCGTTCAATGGGTACTTAGACGTACGAAAATCCCTATTGATTTACCTGTTTTTACAAGGAAATAAAAAGTGAAAAAATATTTCTACATCCCATGGCCTTTCCCAGCCATTTAAATTCTTCTCTTACAGGTCTAACACTTCCGAAAAACCAATACAACGCCCACCCGGAACAATATATAAAGCTAAACGAACCGTTCACTGGGTACTTATGCGTACGAAAATCCCTATTGATTTACCTGTTTTTACAAGGAAGTAAAATGTGAAAAAAATATTTCTACATCCCATGGCCTTTCCCAACCATTTAAATTTTTCTCTTACAGGTCTAACACTTCGGAAAAACCAATACAACGCCCACCCGGAACAATATATAAAGCTAAACGAACCGTTCACTGGGCACTTATCCGTACGAAAATCCCTATTGATTTACCTGTTTTTACAAGGAAATAAAATGTGAAAAAAATATTTCTACATCCCATGGCCTTTCCCAGCCATTTAAATTTTTCTCTTACAGGTCTAACACTTCCGAAAAACCAATACAACGCCCTCCCAGAACAATATATAAAGCTAAACGAACCGTTCACTGGGTACTTACACGTACGAAAATCCCTATTGATTTACCTATTTTTACAAGGAAATAAAATGTGAAAAAAATATTTCTACATCCCATGGCCTTTCCCAACCATTTAAATTTTTCTCTTACAGGTCTAACACTTCGGAAAAACCAATACAATGCCCACCCGGAACAATATATAAAGCTAAACGAACCGTTCACTGGGCACTTATCCGTACGAAAATCCCTATTGATTTACCTGTTTTTACAAGGAAATAAAATGTGAAAAAAATATTTCTACATCCCATGGCCTTTCCCAACCATTTAAATTTTTGTCTTACATGTCTAACACTTCCGAAAAACCAATACAACGCCCACCCGGAACAATATATAAAGCTAAACGAACCGTTCACTGGGTACTTACACGTACGAAAATCCCTATTGATTTACCTGTTTTTACAAGGAAATAAAATGTGAAAAAAATATTTCTACATCCCATGGCCATTCCCAACCATTTAAATTTTTCACTTACAGGTCTAACACTTCCGAAAAACCAATACAACGCCCACCCGGAACAATATATAAAGCTAAACGAACCGTTCACTGGGTACTTATACGTACGAAAATCCCTATTGATTTACCTGTTTTTACAAGGAAGTAAAGTGTGAAAAAAATATTTCTACATCCCATGGCCTTTCCCAACCATTTAAATTTTTCTCTTACAGGTCTAACACTTCGGAAAAACCAATACAACGCCCACCCGGAACAATATATAAAGCTAAACGAACCGTTCACTGGGCACTTATCCGTACGAAAATCCCTATTGATTTAACTGTTTTTACAAGGAAATAAAATGTGAAAAAAATATTTCTACATCCCATGGCCTTTCCCAACCATTTAAATTTTTCTCTTACTGGTCTAAGACTTCCGAAAAACCAATACAACGCCCACCCGGAACAATATATAAAGCTAAACGAACCGTTCAATGGGTACTTAGACGTACGAAAATCCCTATTGATTTACCTGTTTTTACAAGGAAATAAAAAGTGAAAAAATATTTCTACATCCCATGGCCTTTCCCAGCCATTTAAATTTTTCTCTTACAGGTCTAACACTTCGGAAAAACCAATACAACGCCCACCCGGAACAATATATAAAGCTAAACGAACCGTTCACTGGGCACTTATCCGTACGAAAATCCCTATTGATTTACCTGTTTTTACAAGGAAATAAAATGTGAAAAAAATATTTCTACATCCCATGGCCTTTCCCAGCCATTTAAATTTTTCTCTTACAGGTCTAACACTTCCGATAAACCAATACAATGCCCACCCGGAACAATATATAAAGCTAAACGAACCGTTCACTGGGCACTTATCCGTACTGAAATCCCTATTGATTTACCTGTTTTTACAAGGAAATAAAATGTGAAAAAAATATTTCTACATCCCATGGCCTTTCCCAACCATTTAAATTTTTGTCTTACATGTCTAACACTTCCGAAAAACCAATACAACGCCCACCCGGAACAATATATAAAGCTAAACGAACCGTTCACTGGGTACTTACACGTACGAAAATCCCTATTGATTTACCTGTTTTTACAAGGAAATAAAATGTGAAAAAAATATTTCTACATCCCATGGCCATTCCCAACCATTTAAATTTTTCACTTACAGGTCTAACACTTCCGAAAAACCAATACAACGCCCACCCGGAACAATATATAAAGCTAAACGAACCGTTCACTGGGCACTTATCCATACGAAAATCCCTATTGATTTACCTGTTTTTACAAGGAAATAAAATGTGATAAAAAATATTTCTACATCCCATGGCCTTTCCCAAACATTTAAATTTTTCTCTTACTGGTCTAAGACTTCCGAAAAACCAATACAACGCCCACCTGGAACAATATATAAAGCTAAACGAACCGTTCAATGGGTACTTAGACGTACGAAAATCCCTATTGATTTACCTGTTTTTACAAGGAAATAAAAAGTGAAAAAATATTTCTACATCCCATGGCCTTTCCCAGCCATTTAAATTTTTCTCTTACAGGTCTAACACTTCCGAAAAACCAATACAACGCCCACCCGGAACAATATATAAAGCTAAACGAACCGTTCACTGGGTACTTATGCGTACGAAAATCCCTATTGATTTACCTGTTTTTACAAGGAAGTAAAATGTGAAAAAAATATTTCTACATCCCATGGCCTTTCCCAACCATTTAAATTTTTCTCTTACAGGTCTAACACTTCGGAAAAACCAATACAACGCCCACCCGGAACAATATATAAAGCTAAACGAACCGTTCACTGGGCACTTATCCGTACGAAAATCCCTATTGATTTACCTGTTTTTACAAGGAAATAAAATGTGAAAAAAATATTTCTACATCCCATGGCCTTTCCCAGCAATTTAAATTTTTCTCTTACAGGTCTAACACTTCCGAAAAACCAATACAACGCCCTCCCAGAACAATATATAAAGCTAAACGAACCGTTCACTGGGTACTTACACGTACGAAAATCCCTATTGATTTACCTATTTTTACAAGGAAATAAAATGTGAAAAAAATATTTCTACATCCCATGGCCTTTCCCAACCATTTAAATTTTTCTCTTACAGGTCTAACACTTCCGATAAACCAATACAACGCCCACCCGGAACAATATATAAAGCTAAACGAACCGTTCACTGGGTACTTATACGTACGAAAATCCCTATTGATTTACCTGTTTTTACAAGGAAATAAAATGTGAAAAAAATATTTCTACATCCCATGGCCTTTCCCAACCATTTAAATTTTTCTCTTACAGGTCTAACACTTCGGAAAAACCAATACAATGCCCACCCGGAACAATATATAAAGCTAAACGAACCGTTCACTGGGCACTTATCCGTACGAAAATCCCTATTGATTTACCTGTTTTTACAAGGAAATAAAATGTGAAAAAAATATTTCTACATCCCATGGCCTTTCCCAACCATTTAAATTTTTGTCTTACATGTCTAACACTTCCGAAAAACCAATACAACGCCCACCCGGAACAATATATAAAGCTAAACGAACCGTTCACTGGGTACTTACACGTACGAAAATCCCTATTGATTTACCTGTTTTTACAAGGAAATAAAATGTGAAAAAAATATTTCTACATCCCATGGCCATTCCCAACCATTTAAATTTTTCACTTACAGGTCTAACACTTCCGAAAAACCAATACAACGCCCACCCGGAACAATATATAAAGCTAAACGAACCGTTCACTGGGTACTTATACGTACGAAAATCCCTATTGATTTACCTGCTTTTACAAGGAAGTAAAATGTGAAAAAAATATTTCTACATCCCATGGCCTTTCCCAACCATTTAAATTTTTCTCTTACAGGTCTAACACTTCGGAAAAACCAATACAACGCCCACCCGGAACAATATATAAAGCTAAACGAACCGTTCACTGGGCACTTATCCGTACGAAAATCCCTATTGATTTAACTGTTTTTACAAGGAAATAAAATGTGAAAAAAATATTTCTACATCCCATGGCCTTTCCCAACCATTTAAATTTTTCTCTTACAGGTTTAACACTTCGGAAAAACCAATACAATGCCCACCCGGAACAATATATAAAGCTAAACGAACCGTTCACTGGGCACTTATCCGTACGAAAATCCCTATTGATTTACCTGTTTTTACAAGGAAATAAAATGTGAAAAAAATATTTCTACATCCCATGGCCTTTCCCAACCATTTAAATTTTTGTCTTACATGTCTAACACTTCCGAAAAACCAATACAACGCCCACCCGGAACAATATATAAAGCTAAACGAACCGTTCACTGGGTACATACACGTACGAAAATCCCTATTGATTTACCTGTTTTTACAAGGAAATAAAATGTGAAAAAAATATTTCTACATCCCATGGCCATTCCCAACCATTTAAATTTTTCTCTTACAGGTCTAACACTTCCGAAAAACCAATACAACGCCCACCCGGAACAATATATAAAGCTAAACGAACCGTTCACTGGGTACTTATACGTACGAAAATCCCTATTGATTTACCTGTTTTTACAAGGAAATAAAATGTGAAAAAAATATTTCTACACCCCATGGCCTTTCCCAACCATTTAAATTTTTCTCTTACAGGTCTAACACTTCGGAAAAACCAATACAACGCCCACCCGGAACAATATATAAAGCTAAACGAACCGTTCACTGGGCACTTATCCGTACGAAAATCCCTTTTGATTTACCTGTTTTTACAAGGAAATAAAATGTGAAAAAAATATTTCTACATCCCATGGCCTTTCCCAACCATTTAAATTTTTCTCTTAGAGGTCTAACACTTCCGAAAAACCAATACAACGCCCTCCCAGAACAATATATAACGATAAACGAACAGTTCACTGGGTACTTACACGTACGAAAATCCCTATTGATTTACCTGTTTTTACAAGGAAATAAAATGTGAAAAAAATATTTCTACATCCCATGGCCTTTCCCAACCATTTAAATTTGTTTCTTACAGGTCTAACACTTCCGAAAAACCAATACAACGCCCACCCGGAACAATATATAAAGCTAAACGAACCGTTCACTGGGCACTTATCCGTACGAAAATCACTATTGATTTACCTGTTTTTACAAGGAAATAAAATGTGATAAAATATTTCTACATCCCATGGCCTTTCCCAACCTTTTAAATTTTTCTCTTACAGGTCTAACACTTCCAAAAAACCAATACAACGCCCACCCGGAACAATATATAAAGCTAAACGAACCGTTCACTGGGCACTTATCCGTACGAAAATCCCTATTGATTTACCTGTTTTTACAAGGAAATAAAATGTGAAAAAATATTTCTACATCCCATGGCCTTTCCCAACCATTTAAATTTTTGTCTTACATGTCTAACACTTCCGAAAAAGCAATACAACGCCCACCCGGAAGAATATATAAAGCTAAACGAACCGTTCACTGGGCACTTATCCGTACGAAAATCCCTATTGATTTACCTGTTTTTACAAGGAAATAAAATGTGAAAAAAATATTTCTACATCCCATGGCCTTTCCCAACCATTTAAATTTTTCTCTTACAGGTCTAACACTTCGGAAAAACCAATACAACGCCCACCCGGAACAATATATAAAGCTAAACGAACCGTTCACTGGGCACTTATCCGTACGAAAATCCCTTTTGATTTACCTGTTTTTACAAGGAAATAAAATGTGAAAAAAATATTTCTACATCCCATGGCCTTTCCCAACCATTTAAATTTTTCTCTTAGAGGTCTAACACTTCCGAAAAACCAATACAACGCCCTCCCAGAACAATATATAACGATAAACGAACAGTTCACTGGGTACTTACACGTACGAAAATCCCTATTGATTTACCTGTTTTTACAAGGAAATAAAATGTGAAAAAAATATTTCTACATCCCATGGCCTTTCCCAACCATTTAAATTTTTCTCTTAGAGGTCTAACACTTCCGAAAAACCAATACAACGCCCTCCCAGAACAATATATAACGATAAACGAACAGTTCACTGGGTACTTACACGTACGAAAATCCCTATTGATTTACCTGTTTTTACAAGGAAATAAAATGTGAAAAAAATATTTCTACATCCCATGGCCTTTCCCAACCATTTAAATTTGTTTCTTACAGGTCTAACACTTCCAAAAAACCAATACAACGCCCACCCGGAACAATATATAAAGCTAAACGAACCGTTCACTGGGCACTTATCCGTACGAAAATCCCTATTGATTTACCTGTTTTTACAAGGAAATAAAATGTGAAAAAATATTTCTACATCCCATGGCCTTTCCCAACCATTTAAATTTTTGTCTTACATGTCTAACACTTCCGAAAAAGCAATACAACGCCCACCCGGAAGAATATATAAAGCTAAACGAACCGTTCACTGGGCACTTATCCGTACGAAAATCCCTATTGATTTACCTGTTTTTACAAGGAAATAAAATGTGAAAAAAATATTTCTACATCCCATGGCCTTTCCCAACCATTTAAATTTTTCACTTACAGGTCTAACACTTCCGAAAAACCAATACAACGCCCACCCGGAACAATATATAAAGCTAAACGAACCGTTCAATGGGTACTTAGACGTACGAAAATCCCTATTGATTTACCTGTTTTTACAAGGAAATAAAAAATGAAAAAATATTTCTACATCCCATGGCCTTTCCCAGCCATTTAAATTTTTCTCTTACAGGTCTAACACTTCCGAAGAACCAATACAACGCCCAACCGGAACAATATATAAAGCTAAAAGAACCGTTCACTGGGTACTTATCCGTACGAAAATCCCTATTGATTTACCTGTTTTTACAAGGAAATAAAATCTGAAAAAAATATTTCTACATCCCATGGCCATTCCCAGCCATTTAAATTTTTCTCTTACAGGTCTAACACTTCCGAAAAACCAATACAACGCCCTCCCAGAACAATATATAAAGCTAAACGAACCGTTCACTGGGTACTTACACGTACGAAAATCCCTATTGATTTACCTGTTTTTGCAAGGAAATAAAATGTGAAAAAAATATTTCTACATCCCATGGCCTTTCCCAACCATTTAAATTTTTCTCTTACAGGTCTAACACTTCGGAAAAACCAATACAACGCCCACCCGGAACAATATATAAAGCTAAACGAACCGTTCACTGGGCACTTATCCATACGAAAATCCCTATTGATTTACCTGTTTTTACAAGGAAATAAAATGTGATAAAAAATATTTCTACATCCCATGGCCTTTCCCAACCATTTAAATTTTTCTCTTACTGGTCTAAGACTTCCGAAAAACCAATACAACGCCCACCCGGAACAATATATAAAGCTAAACGAACCGTTCAATGGGTACTTAGACGTACGAAAATCCCTATTGATTTACCTGTTTTTACAAGGAAATAAAAAATGAAAAAATATTTCTACATCCCATGGCCTTTCCCAGCCATTTAAATTTTTCTCTTACAGGTCTAACACTTCCGAAAAACCAATACAACGCCCTCCCTGAACAATATATAAAGCTAAACGAACTGTTCACTGGGTACTTACACGTACGAAAATCCCTATTGATTTACCTGTTTTTGCAAGGAAATAAAATGTGAAAAAAATATTTCTACATCCCATGGCCTTTCCCAACCATTTAAATTTTTCTCTTACAGGTCTAACACTTCCGAAAAACCAATACAACGCCCACCCGGAACAATATATAAAGCTAAACGAACCGTTCACTGGGTACATATGCGTACGAAAATCCCTATTGATTTACCTGTTTTTACAAGGAAGTAAAATGTGAAAAAAATATTTCTACATCCCATGGCCTTTCCCAACCATTTAAATTTTTCTCTTACAGGTCTAACACTTCCGAAGAACCAATACAACGCCCTCCCAGAACAATATATAAAGATAAACGAACAGTTCACTGGGTACTTACACGTACGAAAATCCCTATTGATTTACCTGTTTTTACAAGGAAATAAAATGTGAAAAAAATATTTCTACATCCCATGGCCTTTCCCAACCATTTAAATTTTTCACTTACAGGTCTAACACTTCCGAAAAACCAATACAACGCCCACCCGGAACAATATATAAAGCTAAACGAACCGTTCAATGGGTACTTAGACGTACGAAAATCCCTATTGATTTACCTGTTTTTACAAGGAAATAAAAAATGAAAAAATATTTCTACATCCCATGGCCTTTCCCAGCCATTTAAATTTTTCTCTTACAGGTCTAACACTTCCGAAGAACCAATACAACGCCCAACCGGAACAATATATAAAGCTAAAAGAACCGTTCACTGGGTACTTATCCGTAAGAAAATCCCTATTGATTTACCTGTTTTTACAAGGAAATAAAATCTGAAAAAAATATTTCTACATCCCATGGCCTTTCCCAGCCATTTAAATTTTTCTCTTACAGGTCTAACACTTCCGAAAAACCAATACAACGCCCTCCCAGAACAATATATAAAACTAAACGAACCGTTCACTGGGTACTTACACGTACGAAAATCCCTATTGATTTACCTGTTTTTGCAAGGAAATAAAATGTGAAAAAAATATTTCTACATCCCATGGCCTTTCCCAACCATTTAAATTTTTCTCTTACAGGTCTAACACTTCCGAAAAACCAATACAACGCCCACCCGGAACAATATATAAAGCTAAACGAACCGTTCACTGGGTACATATGCGTACGAAAATCCCTATTGATTTACCTGTTTTTACAAGGAAGTAAAATGTGAAAAAATTATTTCTACATCCCATGGCCTTTCCCAACCATTTAAATTTTTCTCTTACAGGTCTAACACTTCCGAAGAACCAATACAACGCCCTCCCAGAACAATATATAAAGATAAACGAACAGTTCACTGGGTACTTACACGTACGAAAATCCCTATTGATTTACCTGTTTTTACAAGGAAATAAAATGTGATAAAATATATTTCTACATCCCATGGCCTTTCCCAACCATTTAAATTTTTCTCTTACTGGTCTAAGACTTCCGAAAAACCAATACAACGCCCACCTGGAACAATATATAAAGCTAAATGAACCGTTCAATGGGTACTTAGACGTACGAAAATCCCTATTGATTTACCTGTTTTTACATGGAAATAAAAAGTAAAAAAATATTTCTACATCCCATGGCCTTTCCCAGCCATTTAAATTTTTCTCTTACAGGTCTAACACTTCCGAAGAACCAATACAACACCCAACCGGAACAATATATAAAGCTAAAAGAACCGTTCACTGGGTACTTACACGTACGAAAATCCCTATTGATTTACCTGTTTTTGCAAGGAAATAAAATGTGAAAAAAATATTTCTACATCCCATGGCCTTTCCCAACCATTTAAATTTTTCTCTTACAGGTCTAACACTTCCGAAAAACCAATACAACGCCCACCCGGAACAATATATAAAGCTAAACGAACCGTTCACTGGGTACATATGCGTACGAAAATCCCTATTGATTTACCTGTTTTTACAAGGAAGTAAAATGTGAAAAAAATATTTCTACATCCCATGGCCTTTCCCAACCATTTAAATTTTTCTCTTACAAGTCTAACACTTCGGAAAAACCAATACAACGCCCACCCGGAACAATATATAAAGCTAAACGAACCGTTCACTGGGCACTTACACGTACGAAAATCCCTATTGATTTACCTGTTTTTGCAAGGAAATAAAATGTGAAAAAAATATTTCTACATCCCATGGCCTTTCCCAACCATTTAAATTTTTCTCTTACAGGTCTAACACTTCCGAAAAACCAATACAACGGCCTCCCGGAACAATATATAAAGCTAAACGAACCGTTCACTGGGTACTTATACGTACGAAAATCCCTATTGATTTACCTGTTTTTACAAGGAAATAAAATGTGAAAAAAATATTTCTACATCCCATGGCCTTTCCCAACCATTTAAATTTTTCTCTTACAGGTCTAACACTTCGGAAAAACCAATACAATGCCCACCTGGAACAATATATAAAGCTAAACGAACCGTTCACTGGGCACTTATCCGTACGAAAATCCCTATTGATTTACCTGTTTTTACAAGGAAATAAAATGTGAAAAAAATATTTCTACATCCCATGGCCTTTCCCAACCATTTAAATTTTTCTCTTACTGGTCTAAGACTTCCGAAAAACCAATACAACGCCCACCTGGAACAATATATAAAGCTAAACGAACCGTTCAATGGGTACTTAGACGTACGAAAATCCCTATTGATTTACCTGTTTTTACAAGGAAATAAAAAGTAAAAAAATATTTCTACATCCCATGGCCTTTCCCAGCCATTTAAATTTTTCTCTTACAGGTCTAACACTTCCGAAGAACCAATACAACGCCCAACCGGAACAATATATAAAGCTAAAAGAACCGTTCACTGGGTACTTATCCGTCCGAAAATCCCTATTGATTTACCTGTTTTTACAAGGAAATAAAATGTGAAAAAAATATTTCTACATCCCATGGCCTTTCCCAGCCATTTAAATTTTTCTCTTACAGGTCTAACACTTCCGAAAAACCAATACAACGCCCTCCCAGAACAATATATAAAGCTAAACGAACCGTTCACTGGGTACTTACACGTACGAAAATCCCTATTGATTTACCTGTTTTTGCAAGGAAATAAAATGTGAAAAAAATATTTCTACATCCCATGGCCTTTCCCAACCATTTAAATTTTTCTCTTACAGGTCTAACACTTCCGAAAAACCAATACAACGCCCACCCGGAACAATATATAAAGCTAAACGAACCGTTCACTGGGTACTTATACGTACGAAAATCCCTATTGATTTACCTGTTTTTACAAGGAAATAAAATGTGAAAAAAATATTTCTACATCCCATGGCCTTTCCCAACCATTTAAATTTTTCTCTTACAGGTCTAACACTTCGGAAAAACCAATACAATGCCCACCTGGAACAATATATAAAGCTAAACGAACCGTTCACTGGGCACTTATCCGTACGAAAATCCCTATTGATTTACCTGTTTTTACAAGGAAATAAAATGTGAAAAAAATATTTCTACATCCCATGGCCTTTCCCAACCATTTAAATTTTTGTCTTACATGTCTAACACTTCCGAAAAACCAATACAACGCCCACCCGGAACAATATATAAAGCTAAACTAACCGTTCACTGGGTACATACACGTACGAAAATCCCTATTGATTTACCTGTTTTTACAAGGAAATAAAATGTGAAAAAAATATTTCTACATCCCATGGCCTTTCCCAACCATTTAAATTTTTCTCTTAGAGGTCTAACACTTCCGAAAAACCAATACAACGCCCTCCCAGAACAATATATAAAGATAAACGAACAGTTCACTGGGTACTTACACGTACGAAAATCCCTATTGATTTACCTGTTTTTACAAGGAAATAAAATGTGAAAAAAATATTTCTACATCCCATGGCCTTTCCCAACCATTTAAATTTTTCTCTTACAGGTCTAACACTTCCGAAGAACCAATACAACGCCCTCCCAGAACAATATATAAAGATAAACGAACAGTTCACTGGGTACTTACACGTACGAAAATCCCTATTGATTTACCTGTTTTTACAAGGAAATAAAAAGTAAAAAAATATTTCTACATCCCATGGCCTTTCCCAGCCATTTAAATTTTTCTCTTACAGGTCTAACACTTCCGAAGAACCAATACAACGCCCAACCGGAACAATATATAAAGCTAAAAGAACCGTTCACTGGGTACTTATCCGTCCGAAAATCCCTATTGATTTACCTGTTTTTACAAGGAAATAAAATGTGAAAAAAATATTTCTACATCCCATGGCCTTTCCCAGCCATTTAAATTTTTCTCTTACAGGTCTAACACTTCCGAAAAACCAATACAACGCCCTCCCAGAACAATATATAAAGCTAAACGAACCGTTCACTGGGTACTTACACGTACGAAAATCCCTATTGATTTACCTGTTTTTGCAAGGAAATAAAATGTGAAAAAAATATTTCTACATCCCATGGCCTTTCCCAACCATTTAAATTTTTCTCTTACAGGTCTAACACTTCCGAAAAACCAATACAACGCCCACCCGGAACAATATATAAAGCTAAACGAACCGTTCACTGGGTACTTATACTTACGAAAATCCCTATTGATTTACCTGTTTTTACAAGGAAATAAAATGTGAAAAAAATATTTCTACATCCCATGGCCTTTCCCAACCATTTAAATTTTTCTCTTACAGGTCTAACACTTCGGAAAAACCAATACAATGCCCACCTGGAACAATATATAAAGCTAAACGAACCGTTCACTGGGCACTTATCCGTACGAAAATCCCTATTGATTTACCTGTTTTTACAAGGAAATAAAATGTGAAAAAAATATTTCTACATCCCATGGCCTTTCCCAACCATTTAAATTTTTGTCTTACATGTCTAACACTTCCGAAAAACCAATACAACGCCCACCCGGAACAATATATAAAGCTAAACTAACCGTTCACTGGGTACATACACGTACGAAAATCCCTATTGATTTACCTGTTTTTACAAGGAAATAAAATGTGAAAAAAATATTTCTACATCCCATGGCCTTTCCCAACCATTTAAATTTTTCTCTTAGAGGTCTAACACTTCCGAAGAACCAATACAACGCCCTCCCAGAACAATATATAAAGATAAACGAACAGTTCACTGGGTACTTACACGTACGAAAATCCCTATTGATTTACCTGTTTTTACAAGGAAATAAAATGTGAAAAAAATATTTCTACATCCCATGGCCTTTCCCAACCATTTAAATTTTTCTCTTACAGGTCTAACACTTCCGAAAAACCAATACAACGCCCACCCGGAACAATATATAAAGCTAAACGAACCGTTCACTGGGTACTTATACTTACGAAAATCCCTATTGATTTACCTGTTTTTACAAGGAAATAAAATGTGAAAAAAATATTTCTACATCCCATGGCCTTTCCCAACCATTTAAATTTTTCTCTTACAGGTCTAACACTTCGGAAAAACCAATACAATGCCCACCTGGAACAATATATAAAGCTAAACGAACCGTTCACTGGGCACTTATCCGTACGAAAATCCCTATTGATTTACCTGTTTTTACAAGGAAATAAAATGTGAAAAAAATATTTCTACATCCCATGGCCTTTCCCAACCATTTAAATTTTTGTCTTACATGTCTAACACTTCCGAAAAACCAATACAACGCCCACCCGGAACAATATATAAAGCTAAACTAACCGTTCACTGGGTACATACACGTACGAAAATCCCTATTGATTTACCTGTTTTTACAAGGAAATAAAATGTGAAAAAAATATTTCTACATCCCATGGCCTTTCCCAACCATTTAAATTTTTCTCTTAGAGGTCTAACACTTCCGAAAAACCAATACAACGCCCTCCCAGAACAATATATAAAGATAAACGAACAGTTCACTGGGTACTTACACGTACGAAAATCCCTATTGATTTACCTGTTTTTACAAGGAAATAAAATGTGAAAAAAATATTTCTACATCCCATGGCCTTTCCCAACCATTTAAATTTTTCTCTTACAGGTCTAACACTTCCGAAGAACCAATACAACGCCCTCCCAGAACAAGATATAAAGATAAACGAACAGTTCACTGGGTACTTACACGTACGAAAATCCCTATTGATTTACCTGTTTTTACAAGGAAATAAAATGTGAAAAAAATATTTCTACATCCCATGGCCTTTCCCAACCATTTAAATTTTTCTCTTACAGGTCTAACACTTCCGAAAAACCAATACAACGCCCACCCGGAACAATATATAAAGCTAAACGAACCGTTCACTGGGCACTTATCCGTACGAAAATCCCTATTGATTTACCTGTTTTTACAAGGAAATAAAATGTGAAAAAAATATTTCTACATCCCATGGACTTTCCCAAACTTTAAAATTTTTCTCTTACAGGTCTAACACTTCCAAAAAACCAATACAACGCCCACCCGGAACAATATATAAAGCTAAACGAACCGTTCACTGGGTACTTATGCGTACGAAAATCCCTATTGATTTACCTGTTTTTACAAGGAAGTAAAATGTGAAAAAAATATTTCTACATCCCATGGCCATTCCCAACCATTTAAATTTTTCTCTTACAGGTCTAACACTTCCGAAGAACCAATACAACGCCCTCCCAGAACAATATATAAAGATAAACGAACAGTTCACTGGGTACTTACACGTACGATAATCCCTATTGATTTACCTGTTTTTACAAGGAAATAAAATGTGAAAAAAATATTTCTACATCCCATGGCCTTTCCCAACCATTTAAATTTTTCTCTTACAGGTCTAACACTTCCGAAGAACCAATACAACGCCCTCCCAGAACAATATATAAAGATAAACGAACAGTTCACTGGGTACTTACACGTACGAAAATCCCTATTGATTTACCTGTTTTTACAAGGAAATAAAATGTGAAAAAAATATTTCTACATCCCATGGCCTTTCCCAACCATTTAAATTTTTCTCTTACAGGTCTAACACTTCCGAAGAACCAATACAACGCCCTCCCAGAACAATATATAAAGATAAACGAACAGTTCACTGGGTACTTACACGTACGAAAATCCCTATTGATTTACCTGTTTTTACAAGGAAATAAAATGTGAAAAAAATATTTCTACATCCCATGGCCTTTCCCAACCATTTAAATTTTTCTCTTAGAGGTCTAACACTTCCGAAAAACCAATACAACGCCCTCCCAGAACAATATATAAAGATAAACGAACAGTTCACTGGGTACTTACACGTACGAAAATCCCTATTGATTTACCTGTTTTTACAAGGAAATAAAAAGTGAAAAAATATTTCTACATCCCATGGCCTTTCCCAGCCATTTAAATTTTTCTCTTACAGGTCTAACACTTCGGAAAAACCAATACAACGCCCACCCGGAACAATATATAAAGCTAAACGAACCGTTCACTGGGCACTTATCCGTACGAAAATCCCTATTGATTTACCTGTTTTTACAAGGAAATAAAATGTGAAAAAAATATTTCTACATCCCATGGCCTTTCCCAGCCATTTAAATTTTTCTCTTACAGGTCTAACACTTCCGATAAACCAATACAATGCCCACCCGGAACAATATATAAAGCTAAACGAACCGTTCACTGGGCACTTATCCGTACGGAAATCCCTATTGATTTACCTGTTTTTACAAGGAAATAAAATGTGAAAAAAATATTTCTACATCCCATGGCCTTTCCCAACCATTTAAATTTTTGTCTTACATGTCTAACACTTCCGAAAAACCAATACAACGCCCACCCGGAACAATATATAAAGCTAAACGAACCGTTCACTGGGTACTTACACGTACGAAAATCCCTATTGATTTACCTGTTTTTACAAGGAAATAAAATGTGAAAAAAATATTTCTACATCCCATGGCCATTCCCAACCATTTAAATTTTTCACTTACAGGTCTAACACTTCCGAAAAACCAATACAACGCCCACCCGGAACAATATATAAAGCTAAACGAACCGTTCACTGGGCACTTATCCATACGAAAATCCCTATTGATTTACCTGTTTTTACAAGGAAATAAAATGTGATAAAAAATATTTCTACATCCCATGGCCTTTCCCAACCATTTAAATTTTTCTCTTACTGGTCTAAGACTTCCGAAAAACCAATACAACGCCCACCTGGAACAATATATAAAGCTAAACGAACCGTTCAATGGGTACTTAGACGTACGAAAATCCCTATTGATTTACCTGTTTTTACAAGGAAATAAAAAGTGAAAAAATATTTCTACATCCCATGGCCTTTCCCAGCCATTTAAATTTTTCTCTTACAGGTCTAACACTTCCGAAAAACCAATACAACGCCCACCCGGAACAATATATAAAGCTAAACGAACCGTTCACTGGGTACTTATGCGTACGAAAATCCCTATTGATTTACCTGTTTTTACAAGGAAGTAAAATGTGAAAAAAATATTTCTACATCCCATGGCCTTTCCCAACCATTTAAATTTTTCTCTTACAGGTCTAACACTTCGGAAAAACCAATACAACGCCCACCCGGAACAATATATAAAGCTAAACGAACCGTTCACTGGGCACTTATCCATACGAAAATCCCTATTGATTTACCTGTTTTTACAAGGAAATAAAATGTGAAAAAAATATTTCTACATCCCATGGCCTTTCCCAGCCATTTAAATTTTTCTCTTACAGGTCTAACACTTCCGAAAAACCAATACAACGCCCTCCCAGAACAATATATAAAGCTAAACGAACCGTTCACTGGGTACTTACACGTACGAAAATCCCTATTGATTTACCTATTTTTACAAGGAAATAAAATGTGAAAAAAATATTTCTACATCCCATGGCCTTTCCCAACCATTTAAATTTTTCTCTTACAGGTCTAACACTTCCGATAAACCAATACAACGCCCACCCGGAACAATATATAAAGCTAAACGAACCGTTCACTGGGTACTTATACGTACGAAAATCCCTATTGATTTACCTGTTTTTACAAGGAAATAAAATGTGAAAAAAATATTTCTACATCCCATGGCCTTTCCCAACCATTTAAATTTTTCTCTTACGGGTCTAACACTTCGGAAAAACCAATACAATGCCCACCCGGAACAATATATAAAGCTAAACGAACCGTTCACTGGGCACTTATCCGTACGAAAATCCCTATTGATTTACCTGTTTTTACAAGGAAATAAAATGTGAAAAAAATATTTCTACATCCCATGGCCTTTCCCAACC
Organism: Paroedura picta; assembly: GCF_049243985.1. Classification (NCBI taxonomy): domain Eukaryota; kingdom Metazoa; phylum Chordata; class Lepidosauria; order Squamata; family Gekkonidae; genus Paroedura; species Paroedura picta. The sequence goes on from NC_135372.1 coordinate 21,714,136, forward strand.
ATTTAAATTTTTGTCTTACATGTCTAACACTTCCGAAAAACCAATACAACGCCCACCCGGAACAATATATAAAGCTAAACGAACCGTTCACTGGGTACTTACACGTACGAAAATCCCTATTGATTTACCTGTTTTTACAAGGAAATAAAATGTGAAAAAAATATTTCTACATCCCATGGCCATTCCCAACCATTTACATTTTTCACTTACAGGTCTAACACTTCCGAAAAACCAATACAACGCCCACCCGGAACAATATATAAAGCTAAACGAACCGTTCACTGGGTACTTATACGTACGAAAATCCCTATTGATTTACCTGTTTTTACAAGGAAGTAAAATGTGAAAAAAATATTTCTACATCCCATGGCCTTTCCCAACCATTTAAATTTTTCTCTTACAGGTCTAACACTTCGGAAAAACCAATACAACGCCCACCCGGAACAATATATAAAGCTAAACGAACCGTTCACTGGGCACTTATCCGTACGAAAATCCCTATTGATTTAACTGTTTTTACAAGGAAATAAAATGTGAAAAAAATATTTCTACATCCCATGGCCTTTCCCAACCATTTAAATTTTTCTCTTACTGGTCTAAGACTTCCGAAAAACCAATACAACGCCCACCCGGAACAATATATAAAGCTAAACGAACCGTTCAATGGGTACTTAGACGTACGAAAATCCCTATTGATTTACCTGTTTTTACAAGGAAATAAAATGTGAAAAAAATATTTCTACATCCCATGGCCTTTCCCAGCCATTTAAATTTTTCTCTTACAGGTCTAACACTTCCGAAGAACCAATACAACGCCCAACCGGAACAATATATAAAGCTAAAAGAACCGTTCACTGGGTACTTATCCGTACGAAAATCCCTATTGATTTACCTGTTTTTACAAGGAAATAAAATGTGAAAAAAATATTTCTACATCCCATGGCCTTTCCCAGCCATTTAAATTTTTCTCTTACAGGTCTAACACTTCCGAAAAACCAATACAACGCCCTCCCAGAACAATATATAAAGCTAAACGAACCGTTCACTGGGTACTTACACGTACGAAAATCCCTATTGATTTACCTGTTTTTACAAGGAAATAAAATGTGAAAAAAATATTTCTTCATCCCATGGCCTTTCCCAACCATTTAAATTTTTCTCTTACAGGTCTAACACTTCCGAAAAACCAATACAACGCCCACCCGGAACAATATATAAAGCTAAACGAACCGTTCACTGGGTACTTATACGTACGAAAATCCCTATTGATTTACCTGTTTTTACAAGGAAATAAAATGTGAAAAAAATATTTCTACATCCCATGGCCTTTCCCAACCATTTAAATTTTTCTCTTACAGGTTTAACACTTCGGAAAAACCAATACAATGCCCACCCGGAACAATATATAAAGCTAAACGAACCGTTCACTGGGCACTTATCCGTACGAAAATCCCTATTGATTTACCTGTTTTTACAAGGAAATAAAATGTGAAAAAAATATTTCTACATCCCATGGCCTTTCCCAACCATTTAAATTTTTGTCTTACATGTCTAACACTTCCGAAAAACCAATACAACGCCCACCCGGAACAATATATAAAGCTAAACGAACCGTTCACTGGGTACATACACGTACGAAAATCCCTATTGATTTACCTGTTTTTACAAGGAAATAAAATGTGAAAAAAATATTTCTACATCCCATGGCCATTCCCAACCATTTAAATTTTTCTCTTACAGGTCTAACACTTCCGAAAAACCAATACAACGCCCACCCGGAACAATATATAAAGCTAAACGAACCGTTCACTGGGTACTTATACGTACGAAAATCCCTATTGATTTACCTGTTTTTACAAGGAAATAAAATGTGAAAAAAATATTTCTACACCCCATGGCCTTTCCCAACCATTTAAATTTTTCTCTTACAGGTCTAACACTTCGGAAAAACCAATACAACACCCACCCGGAACAATATATAAAGCTAAACGAACCGTTCACTGGGCACTTATCCGTACGAAAATCCCTTTTGATTTACCTGTTTTTACAAGGAAATAAAATGTGAAAAAAATATTTCTACATCCCATGGCCTTTCCCAACCATTTAAATTTTTCTCTTAGAGGTCTAACACTTCCGAAAAACCAATACAACGCCCTCCCAGAACAATATATAACGATAAACGAACAGTTCACTGGGTACTTACACGTACGAAAATCCCTATTGATTTACCTGTTTTTACAAGGAAATAAAATGTGAAAAAAATATTTCTACATCCCATGGCCTTTCCCAACCATTTAAATTTGTTTCTTACAGGTCTAACACTTCCGAAAAACCAATACAACGCCCACCCGGAACAATATATAAAGCTAAACGAACCGTTCACTGGGCACTTATCCGTACGAAAATCACTATTGATTTACCTGTTTTTACAAGGAAATAAAATGTGAAAAAAATATTTCTACATCCCATGGCCTTTCCCAACCTTTTAAATTTTTCTCTTACAGGTCTAACACTTCCAAAAAACCAATACAACGCCCACCCGGAACAATATATAAAGCTAAACGAACCGTTCACTGGGCACTTATCCGTACGAAAATCCCTATTGATCTACCTGTTTTTACAAGGAAATAAAATGTGAAAAAAATATTTCTACATCCCATGGTCTTTCCCAACAATTTAAATTTTTCTCTTACAGGTCTAACACTTCCGAAAAACCTATACAACGCCCACCCGGAACAATATATAAAGCTAAACGAACCGTTCACTGGGTACTTATGCGTACGAAAATCCCTATTGATTTACCTGTTTTTAGAAGGAAGTAAAATGTGAAAAAAATATTTCTACATCCCATGGCCTTTCCCAACCATTTAAATTTTTCTCTTACAGGTCTAACACTTCGGAAAAACCAATACAACGCCCACCCGGAACAATATATAAAGCTAAACGAACCGTTCACTGGGCACTTATCCGTACGAAAATCCCTATTGATTTACCTGTTTTTACAAGGAAATAAAATGTGAAAAAATATTTCTACATCCCATGGCCTTTCCCAACCATTTAAATTTTTGTCTTACATGTCTAACACTTCCGAAAAAGCAATACAACGCCCACCCGGAACAATATATAAAGCTAAACGAACCGTTCACTGGGCACTTATCCGTACGAAAATCCCTATTGATTTACCTGTTTTTACAAGGAAATAAAATGTGAAAAAAATATTTCTACATCCCATGGCCTTTCCCAACCATTTAAATTTTTCACTTACAGGTCTAACACTTCCGAAAAACCAATACAACGCCCACCCGGAACAATATATAAAGCTAAACGAACCGTTCAATGGGTACTTAGACGTACGAAAATCCCTATTGATTTACCTGTTTTTACAAGGAAATAAAAAATGAAAAAATATTTCTACATCCCATGGCCTTTTCCAGCCATTTAAATTTTTCTCTTACAGGTCTAACACTTCCGAAGAACCAATACAACGCCCAACCGGAACAATATATAAAGCTAAAAGAACCGTTCACTGGGTACTTATCCGTACGAAAATCCCTATTGATTTACCTGTTTTTACAAGGAAATAAAATCTGAAAAAAATATTTCTACATCCCATGGCCATTCCCAGCCATTTAAATTTTTCTCTTACAGGTCTAACACTTCCGAAAAACCAATACAACGCCCTCCCAGAACAATATATAAAGCTAAACGAACCGTTCACTGGGTACTTACACGTACGAAAATCCCTATTGATTTACCTGTTTTTGCAAGGAAATAAAATGTGAAAAAAATATTTCTACATCCCATGGCCTTTCCCAACCATTTAAATTTTTCTCTTACAGGTCTAACACTTCGGAAAAACCAATACAACGCCCACCCGGAACAATATATAAAGCTAAACGAACCGTTCACTGGGCACTTATCCATACGAAAATCCCTATTGATTTACCTGTTTTTACAAGGAAATAAAATGTGATAAAAAATATTTCTACATCCCATGGCCTTTCCCAACCATTTAAATTTTTCTCTTACTGGTCTAAGACTTCCGAAAAACCAATACAACGCCCACCTGGAACAATATATAAAGCTAAACGAACCGTTCAATGGGTACTTAGACGTACGAAAATCCCTATTGATTTACCTGTTTTTACAAGGAAATAAAAAATGAAAAAATATTTCTACATCCCATGGCCTTTCCCAGCCATTTAAATTTTTCTCTTACAGGTCTAACACTTCCGAAAAACCAATACAACGCCCTCCCAGAACAATATATAAAGCTAAACGAACTGTTCACTGGGTACTTACACGTACGAAAATTCCTATTGATTTACCTGTTTTTGCAAGGAAATAAAATGTGAAAAAAATATTTCTACATCCCATGGCCTTTCCCAACCATTTAAATTTTTCTCTTACAGGTCTAACACTTCCGAAAAACCAATACAACGCCCACCCGGAACAATATATAAAGCTAAACGAACCGTTCACTGGGTACATATGCGTACGAAAATCCCTATTGATTTACCTGTTTTTACAAGGAAGTAAAATGTGAAAAAAATATTTCTACATCCCATGGCCTTTCCCAACCATTTAAATTTTTCTCTTACAGGTCTAACACTTCCGAAGAACCAATACAACGCCCTCCCAGAACAATATATAAAGATAAACGAACAGTTCACTGGGTACTTACACGTACGAAAATCCCTATTGATTTACCTGTTTTTACAAGGAAATAAAATGTGAAAAAAATATTTCTACATCCCATGGCCTTTCCCAACCATTTAAATTTTTCTCTTACAGGTCTAACACTTCCGAAAAACCTATACAACGCCCACCCGGAACAATATATAAAGCTAAACGAACCGTTCACTGGGTACTTATGCGTACGAAAATCCCTATTGATTTACCTGTTTTTAGAAGGAAGTAAAATGTGAAAAAAATATTTCTACATCCCATGGCCTTTCCCAACCATTTAAATTTTTCTCTTACAGGTCTAACACTTCGGAAAAACCAATACAACGCCCACCCGGAACAATATATAAAGCTAAACGAACCGTTCACTGGGCACTTATCCGTACGAAAATCCCTATTGATTTACCTGTTTTTACAAGGAAATAAAATGTGAAAAAATATTTCTACATCCCATGGCCTTTCCCAACCATTTAAATTTTTGTCTTACATGTCTAACACTTCCGAAAAAGCAATACAACGCCCACCCGGAACAATATATAAAGCTAAACGAACCGTTCACTGGGCACTTATCCGTACGAAAATCCCTATTGATTTACCTGTTTTTACAAGGAAATAAAATGTGAAAAAAATATTTCTACATCCCATGGCCTTTCCCAACCATTTAAATATTTCACTTACAGGTCTAACACTTCCGAAAAACCAATACAACGCCCACCCGGAACAATATATAAAGCTAAACGAACCGTTCAATGGGTACTTAGACGTACGAAAATCCCTATTGATTTACCTGTTTTTACAAGGAAATAAAATGTGAAAAAAATATTTCTACATCCCATGGCCTTTCCCAGCCATTTAAATTTTTCTCTTACAGGTCTAACACTTCCGAAGAACCAATACAACGCCCAACCGGAACAATATATAAAGCTAAAAGAACCGTTCACTGGGTACTTAGCCGTACGAAAATCCCTATTGATTTACCTGTTTTTACAAGGAAATAAAATCTGAAAAAAATATTTCTACATCCCATGGCCATTCCCAGCCATTTAAATTTTTCTCTTACAGGTCTAACACTTCCGAAAAACCAATACAACGCCCTCCCAGAACAATATATAAAGCTAAACGAACCGTTCACTGGGTACTTACACGTACGAAAATCCCTATTGATTTACCTGTTTTTGCAAGGAAATAAAATGTGAAAAAAATATTTCTACATCCCATGGCCTTTCCCAACCATTTAAATTTTTCTCTTACAGGTCTAACACTTCGGAAAAACCAATACAACGCCCACCCGGAACAATATATAAAGCTAAACGAACCGTTCACTGGGCACTTATCCATACGAAAATCCCTATTGATTTACCTGTTTTTACAAGGAAATAAAATGTGATAAAAAATATTTCTACATCCCATGGCCTTTCCCAACCATTTAAATTTTTCTCTTACTGGTCTAAGACTTCCGAAAAACCAATACAACGCCCACCTGGAACAATATATAAAGCTAAACGAACCGTTCAATGGGTACTTAGACGTACGAAAATCCCTATTGATTTACCTGTTTTTACAAGGAAATAAAAAATGAAAAAATATTTCTACATCCCATGGCCTTTCCCAGCCATTTAAATTTTTCTCTTACAGGTCTAACACTTCCGAAAAACCAATACAACGCCCTCCCAGAACAATATATAAAACTAAACGAACCGTTCACTGGGTACTTACACGTACGAAAATCCCTATTGATTTACCTGTTTTTGCAAGGAAATAAAATGTGAAAAAAATATTTCTACATCCCATGGCCTTTCCCAACCATTTAAATTTTTCTCTTACAGGTCTAACACTTCCGAAAAACCAATACAACGCCCACCCGGAACAATATATAAAGCTAAACGAACCGTTCACTGGGTACATATGCGTACGAAAATCCCTATTGATTTACCTGTTTTTACAAGGAAGTAAAATGTGAAAAAAATATTTCTACATCCCATGGCCTTTCCCAACCATTTAAATTTTTCTCTTACAGGTCTAACACTTCCGAAGAACCAATACAACGCCCTCCCAGAACAATATATAAAGATAAACGAACAGTTCACTGGGTACTTACACGTACGAAAATCCCTATTGATTTACCTGTTTTTACAAGGAAATAAAATGTGATAAAATATATTTCTACATCCCATGGCCTTTCCCAACCATTTAAATTTTTCTCTTACTGGTCTAAGACTTCCGAAAAACCAATACAACGCCCACCTGGAACAATATATAAAGCTAAACGAACCGTTCAATGGGTACTTAGACGTACGAAAATCCCTATTGATTTACCTGTTTTTACATGGAAATAAAAAGTAAAAAAATATTTCTACATCCCATGGCCTTTCCCAGCCATTTAAATTTTTCTCTTACAGGTCTAACACTTCCGAAGAACCAATACAACACCCAACCGGAACAATATATAAAGCTAAAAGAACCGTTCACTGGGTACTTACACGTACGAAAATCCCTATTGATTTACCTGTTTTTGCAAGGAAATAAAATGTGAAAAAAATATTTCTACATCCCATGGCCTTTCCCAACCATTTAAATTTTTCTCTTACAGGTCTAACACTTCCGAAAAACCAATACAACGCCCACCCGGAACAATATATAAAGCTAAACGAACCGTTCACTGGGTACATATGCGTACGAAAATCCCTATTGATTTACCTGTTTTTACAAGGAAGTAAAATGTGAAAAAAATATTTCTACATCCCATGGCCTTTCCCAACCATTTAAATTTTTCTCTTACAGGTCTAACACTTCGGAAAAACCAATACAACGCCCACCCGGAACAATATATAAAGCTAAACGAACCGTTCACTGGGCACTTGTCCGTACGAAAATCCCTATTGATTTACCTGTTTTTACAAGGAAATAAAATGTGATAAAATATATTTCTACATCCCATGGCCTTTCCCAACCATTTAAATTTTTCTCTTACTGGTCTAAGACTTCCGAAAAACCAATACAACGCCCACCTGGAACAATATATAAAGCTAAACGAACCGTTCAATGGGTACTTAGACGTACGAAAATCCCTATTGATTTACCTGTTTTTACATGGAAATAAAAAGTAAAAAAATATTTCTACATCCCATGGCCTTTCCCAGCCATTTAAATTTTTCTCTTACAGGTCTAACACTTCCGAAGAACCAATACAACACCCAACCGGAACAATATATAAAGCTAAAAGAACCGTTCACTGGGTACTTATCCGTCCGAAAATCCCTATTGATTTACCTGTTTTTACAAGGAAATAAAATGTGAAAAAAATATTTCTACATCCCATGGCCTTTCCCAGCCATTTAAATTTTTCTCTTACAGGTCTAACACTTCCGAAAAACCAATACAACGCCCTCCCAGAACAATATATAAAGCTAAACGAACCGTTCACTGGGTACTTACACGTACGAAAATCCCTATTGATTTACCTGTTTTTGCAAGGAAATAAAATGTGAAAAAAATATTTCTACATCCCATGGCCTTTCCCAACCATTTAAATTTTTCTCTTACAGGTCTAACACTTCGGAAAAACCAATACAATGCCCACCTGGAACAATATATAAAGCTAAACGAACCGTTCACTGGGCACTTATCCGTACGAAAATCCCTATTGATTTACCTGTTTTTACAAGGAAATAAAATGTGAAAAAAATATTTCTACATCCCATGGCCTTTCCCAACCATTTAAATTTTTCTCTTACTGGTCTAAGACTTCCGAAAAACCAATACAACGCCCACCTGGAACAATATATAAAGCTAAACGAACCGTTCAATGGGTACTTAGACGTACGAAAATCCCTATTGATTTACCTGTTTTTACAAGTAAATAAAAAGTAAAAAAATATTTCTACATCCCATGGCCTTTCCCAGCCATTTAAATTTTTCTCTTACAGGTCTAACACTTCCGAAGAACCAATACAACGCCCAACCGGAACAATATATAAAGCTAAAAGAACCGTTCACTGGGTACTTATCCGTCCGAAAATCCCTATTGATTTACCTGTTTTTACAAGGAAATAAAATGTGAAAAAAATATTTCTACATCCCATGGCCTTTCCCAGCCATTTAAATTTTTCTCTTACAGGTCTAACACTTCCGAAAAACCAATACAACGCCCTCCCAGAACAATATATAAAGCTAAACGAACAGTTCACTGGGTACTTACACGTACGAAAATCCCTATTGATTTACCTGTTTTTGCAAGGAAATAAAATGTGAAAAAAATATTTCTACATCCCATGGCCTTTCCCAACCATTTAAATTTTTCTCTTACAGGTCTAACACTTCCGAAAAACCAATACAACGCCCACCCGGAACAATATATAAAGCTAAACGAACCGTTCACTGGGTACTTATACGTACGAAAATCCCTATTGATTTACCTGTTTTTACAAGGAAATAAAATGTGAAAAAAATATTTCTACATCCCATGGCCTTTCCCAACCATTTAAATTTTTCTCTTACAGGTCTAACCCTTCGGAAAAACCAATACAATGCCCACCTGGAACAATATATAAAGCTAAACGAACCGTTCACTGGGCACTTATCCGTACGAAAATCCCTATTGATTTACCTGTTTTTACAAGGAAATAAAATGTGAAAAAAATATTTCTACATCCCATGGCCTTTCCCAACCATTTAAATTTTTGTCTTACATGTCTAACACTTCCGAAAAACCAATATAACGCCTACCCGGAACAATATATAAAGCTAAACTAACCGTTCACTGGGTACATACACGTACGAAAATCCCTATTGATTTACCTGTTTTTACAAGGAAATAAAATGTGAAAAAAATATTTCTACATCCCATGGCCTTTCCCAACCATTTAAATTTTTCTCTTAGAGGTCTAACACTTCCGAAAAACCAATACAACGCCCTCCCAGAACAATATATAAAGATAAACGAACAGTTCACTGGGTACTTACACGTACGAAAATCCCTATTGATTTACCTGTTTTTACAAGGAAATAAAATGTGAAAAAAATATTTCTACATCCCATGGCCTTTCCCAACCATTTAAATTTTTCTCTTACAGGTCTAACACTTCCGAAGAACCAATACAACGCCCTCCCAGAACAATATATAAAGATAAACGAACAGTTCACTGGGTACTTACACGTACGAAAATCCCTATTGATTTACCTGTTTTTACAAGGAAATAAAAAGTAAAAAAATATTTCTACATCCCATGGCCTTTCCCAGCCATTTAAATTTTTCTCTTACAGGTCTAACACTTCCGAAGAACCAATACAACGCCCAACCGGAACAATATATAAAGCTAAAAGAACCGTTCACTGGGTACTTATCCGTCCGAAAATCCCTATTGATTTACCTGTTTTTACAAGGAAATAAAATGTGAAAAAAATATTTCTACATCCCATGGCCTTTCCCAGCCATTTAAATTTTTCTCTTACAGGTCTAACACTTCCGAAAAACCAATACAACGCCCTCCCAGAACAATATATAAAGCTAAACGAACCGTTCACTGGGTACTTACACGTACGAAAATCCCTATTGATTTACCTGTTTTTGCAAGGAAATAAAATGTGAAAAAAATATTTCTACATCCCATGGCCTTTCCCAACCATTTAAATTTTTCTCTTACAGGTCTAACACTTCCGAAAAACCAATACAACGCCCACCCGGAACAATATATAAAGCTAAACGAACCGTTCACTGGGTACTTATACTTACGAAAATCCCTATTGATTTACCTGTTTTTACAAGGAAATAAAATGTGAAAAAAATATTTCTACATCCCATGGCCTTTCCCAACCATTTAAATTTTTCTCTTACAGGTCTAACCCTTCGGAAAAACCAATACAATGCCCACCTGGAACAATATATAAAGCTAAACGAACCGTTCACTGGGCACTTATCCGTACGAAAATCCCTATTGATTTACCTGTTTTTACAAGGAAATAAAATGTGAAAAAAATATTTCTACATCCCATGGCCTTTCCCAACCATTTAAATTTTTGTCTTACATGTCTAACACTTCCGAAAAACCAATACAACGCCCACCCGGAACAATATATAAAGCTAAACTAACCGTTCACTGGGTACATACACGTACGAAAATCCCTATTGATTTACCTGTTTTTACAAGGAAATAAAATGTGAAAAAAATATTTCTACATCCCATGGCCTTTCCCAACCATTTAAATTTTTCTCTTAGAGGTCTAACACTTCCGAAAAACCAATACAACGCCCTCCCAGAACAATATATAAAGATAAACGAACAGTTCACTGGGTACTTACACGTACGAAAATCCCTATTGATTTACCTGTTTTTACAAGGAAATAAAATGTGAAAAAAATATTTCTACATCCCATGGCCTTTCCCAACCATTTAAATTTTTCTCTTACAGGTCTAACACTTCCGAAGAACCAATACAACGCCCTCCCAGAACAATATATAAAGATAAACGAACAGTTCACTGGGTACTTACACGTACGAAAATCCCTATTGATTTACCTGTTTTTACAAGGAAATAAAAAGTAAAAAAATATTTCTACATCCCATGGCCTTTCCCAGCCATTTAAATTTTTCTCTTACAGGTCTAACACTTCCGAAGAACCAATACAACGCCCAACCGGAACAATATATAAAGCTAAAAGAACCGTTCACTGGGTACTTATCCGTCCGAAAATCCCTATTGATTTACCTGTTTTTACAAGGAAATAAAATGTGAAAAAAATATTTCTACATCCCATGGCCTTTCCCAGCCATTTAAATTTTTCTCTTACAGGTCTAACACTTCCGAAAAACCAATACAACGCCCTCCCAGAACAATATATAAAGCTAAACGAACCGTTCACTGGGTACTTACACGTACGAAAATCCCTATTGATTTACCTGTTTTTGCAAGGAAATAAAATGTGAAAAAAATATTTCTACATCCCATGGCCTTTCCCAACCATTTAAATTTTTCTCTTACAGGTCTAACACTTCCGAAAAACCAATACAACGCCCACCCGGAACAATATATAAAGCTAAACGAACCGTTCACTGGGTACTTATACTTACGAAAATCCCTATTGATTTACCTGTTTTTACAAGGAAATAAAATGTGAAAAAAATATTTCTACATCCCATGGCCTTTCCCAACCATTTAAATTTTTCTCTTACAGGTCTAACACTTCGGAAAAACCAATACAATGCCCACCTGGAACAATATATAAAGCTAAACGAAGCGTTCACTGGGCACTTATCCGTACGAAAATCCCTATTGATTTACCTGTTTTTACAAGGAAATAAAATGTGAAAAAAATATTTCTACATCCCATGGCCTTTCCCAACCATTTAAATTTTTGTCTTACATGTCTAACACTTCCGAAAAACCAATACAACGCCCACCCGGAACAATATATAAAGCTAAACTAACCGTTCACTGGGTACATACACGTACGAAAATCCCTATTGATTTACCTGTTTTTACAAGGAAATAAAATGTGAAAAAAATATTTCTACATCCCATGGCCTTTCCCAACCATTTAAATTTTTCTCTTAGAGGTCTAACACTTCCGAAAAACCAATACAACGCCCTCCCAGAACAATATATAAAGATAAACGAACAGTTCACTGGGTACTTACACGTACGAAAATCCCTATTGATTTACCTGTTTTTACAAGGAAATAAAATGTGAAAAAAATATTTCTACATCCCATGGCCTTTCCCAACCATTTAAATTTTTCTCTTACAGGTCTAACACTTCCGAAGAACCAATACAACGCCCTCCCAGAACAATATATAAAGATAAACGAACAGTTCACTGGGTACTTACACGTACGAAAATCCCTATTGATTTACCTGTTTTTACAAGGAAATAAAATGTGAAAAAAATATTTCTACATCCAATGGCCTTTCCCAACCATTTAAATTTTTCTCTTACAGGTCTAACACTTCCGAAAAACCAATACAACGCCCACCCGGAACAATATATAAAGCTAAACGAACCGTTCACTGGGTACTTATACTTACGAAAATCCCTATTGATTTACCTGTTTTTACAAGGAAATAAAATGTGAAAAAAATATTTCTACATCCCATGGCCTTTCCCAACCATTTAAATTTTTGTCTTACAGGTCTAACACTTCGGAAAAACCAATACAATGCCCACCTGGAACAATATATAAAGCTAAACGAACCGTTCACTGTGCACTTATCCGTACGAAAATCCCTATTGATTTACCTGTTTTTACAAGGAAATAAAATGTGAAAAAAATATTTCTACATCCCATGGCCTTTCCCAACCATTTAAATTTTTCTCTTAGAGGTCTAACACTTCCGAAAAACCAATACAACGCCCTCCCAGAACAATATATAAAGATAAACGAACAGTTCACTGGGTACTTACACGTACGAAAATCCCTATTGATTTACCTGTTTTTACAAGGAAATAAAATGTGAAAAAAATATTTCTACATCCCATGGCCTTTCCCAACCATTTAAATTTTTCTCTTACAGGTCTAACACTTCCGAAGAACCAATACAACGCCCTCCCAGAACAATATATAAAGATAAACGAACAGTTCACTGGGTACTTACACGTACGAAAATCCCTATTGATTTACCTGTTTTTACAAGGAAATAAAATGTGAAAAAAATATTTCTACATCCCATGGCCTTTCCCAACCATTTAAATTTGTTTCTTACAGGTCTAACACTTCCGAAAAACCAATACAACGCCCACCCGGAACAATATATAAAGCTAAACGAACCGTTCACTGGGCACTTATCCGTACGAAAATCCCTATTGATTTACCTGTTTTTACAGGGAAATAAAATGTGAAAAAAATATTTCTACATCCCATGGACTTTCCCAAACTTTAAAATTTTTCTCTTACAGGTCTAACACTTCCAAAAAACCAATACAACGCCCACCCGGAACAATATATAAAGCTAAACGAACCGTTCACTGGGTACTTATGCGTACGAAAATCCCTATTGATTTACCTGTTTTTACAAGGAAGTAAAATGTGAAAAAAATATTTCTACATCCCATGGCCATTCCCAACCATTTAAATTTTTCTCTTACAGGTCTAACACTTCCGAAGAACCAATACAACGCCCTCCCAGAACAATATATAAAGATAAACGAACAGTTCACTGGGTACTTACACGTACGATAATCCCTATTGATTTACCTGTTTTTACAAGGAAATAAAATGTGAAAAAAATATTTCTACATCCCATGGCCTTTCCCAACCATTTAAATTTTTCTCTTACAGGTCTAACACTTCCGAAGAACCAATACAACGCCCTCCCAGAACAATATATAAAGATAAACGAACAGTTCACTGGGTACTTACACGTACGAAAATCCCTATTGATTTACCTGTTTTTACAAGGAAATAAAATGTGAAAAAAATATTTCTACATCCCATGGCCTTTCCCAACCATTTAAATTTTTCTCTTACAGGTCTCACACTTCCGAAGAACCAATACAACGCCCTCCCAGAACAATATATAAAGATAAACGAACAGTTCACTGGGTACTTACACGTACGAAAATCCCTATTGATTTACCTGTTTTTACAAGGAAATAAAATGTGAAAAAAATATTTCTACATCCCATGGCCTTTCCCAACCATTTAAATTTTTCTCTTAGAGGTCTAACACTTCCGAAAAACCAATACAACGCCCTCCCAGAACAATATATAAAGATAAACGAACAGTTCACTGGGTACTTACACGTACGAAAATCCCTATTGATTTACCTGTTTTTACAAGGAAATAAAATGTGAAAAAAATATTTCTACATCCCATGGCCATTCCCAACCATTTAAATTTTTCTCTTACAGGTCTAACACTTCCGAAGAACCAATACAACGCCCTCCCAGAAGAATATATAAAGATAAACGAACAGTTCACTGGGTACTTACACGTACGAAAATCCCTATTGATTTACCTGTTTTTACAAGGAAATAAAATGTGAAAAAAATATTTCTACATCCCATGGCCTTTCCCAACCATTTAAATTTGTTTCTTACAGGTCTAACACTTCCGAAAAACCAATACAACGCCCACCCGGAACAATATATAAAGCTAAACGAACCGTTCACTGGGCACTTATCCGTACGAAAATCCCTATTGATTTACCTGTTTTTACAAGGAAATAAAATGTGAAAAAAATATTTCTACATCCCATGGCCTTTCCCAACCTTTTAAATTTTTCTCTTACAGGTCTAACACTTCCAAAAAACCAATACAACGCCCACCCGGAACAATATATAAAGCTAAACGAACCGTTCACTGGGTACTTATGCGTACGAAAATCCCTATTGATTTACCTGTTTTTACAAGGAAGTAAAATGTGAAAAAAATATTTCTACATCCCATGGCCTTTCCCAACCATTTAAATTTTTCTCTTACAAGTCTAACACTTCGGAAAAACCAATACAACGCCCACCCGGAACAATATATAAAGCTAAACGAACCGTTCACTGGGCACTTATCCGTACGAAAATCCCTATTGATTTACCTGTTTTTACAAGGAAATAAAATGTGAAAAAAATATTTCTACATCCCATGGCCTTTCCCAACCATTTAAATTTTTCTCTTACAGGTCTAACACTTCCGAAAAACCAATACAACGCCCACCCGGAACAATATATAAAGCTAAACGAACCGTTCACTGGGTACTTATACTTACGAAAATCCCTATTGATTTACCTGTTTTTACAAGGAAATAAAATGTGAAAAAAATATTTCTACATCCCATGGCCTTTCCCAACCATTTAAATTTTTCTCTTACAGGTCTAACACTTCGGAAAAACCAATACAATGCCCACCTGGAACAATATATAAAGCTAAACGAACCGTTCACTGGGCACTTATCCGTACGAAAATCCCTATTGATTTACCTGTTTTTACAAGGAAGTAAAATGTGAAAAAAATATTTCTACATCCCATGGCCTTTCCCAACCATTTAAATTTTTCTCTTACAAGTCTAACACTTCGGAAAAACCAATACAACGCCCACCCGGAACAATATATAAAGCTAAACGAACCGTTCACTGGGCACTTATCCGTACGAAAATCCCTATTGATTTACCTGTTTTTACAAGGAAATAAAATGTGAAAAAAATATTTCTACATCCCATGGCCTTTCCCAACCATTTAAATTTTTCTCTTACAGGTCTAACACTTCCGAAAAACCAATACAACGCCCACCCGGAACAATATATAAAGCTAAACGAACCGTTCACTGGGTACTTATACTTACGAAAATCCCTATTGATTTACCTGTTTTTACAAGGAAATAAAATGTGAAAAAAATATTTCTACATCCCATGGCCTTTCCCAACCATTTAAATTTTTCTCTTACAGGTCTAACACTTCGGAAAAACCAATACAATGCCCTCCCAGAACAATATATAAAGATAAACGAACCGTTCACTGGGCACTTATCCGTACGATAATCCCTATTGATTTACCTGTTTTTACAAGGAAATAAAATGTGAAAAAAATATTTCTACATCCCATGGCCTTTCCCAACCATTTAAATTTTTGTCTTACATGTCTAACACTTCCGAAAAACCAATACAACGCCCACCCGGAACAATATATAAAGCTAAACTAACCGTTCACTGGGTACATACACGTACGAAAATCCCTATTGATTTACCTGTTTTTACAAGGAAATAAAATGTGAAAAAAATATTTCTACATCCCATGGCCTTTCCCAACCATTTAAATTTTTCTCTTACAGGTCTAACACTTCCGAAGAACCAATACAACGCCCTCCCAGAACAATATATAAAGATAAACGAACAGTTCACTGGGTACTTACACGTACGAAAATCCCTATTGATTTACCTGTTTTTACAAGGAAATAAAATGTGAAAAAAATATTTCTACATCCCATGGCCTTTCCCAACCATTTAAATTTGTTTCTTACAGGTCTAACACTTCCGAAAAACCAATACAACGCCCACCCGGAACAATATATAAAGCTAAACGAACCGTTCACTGGGCACTTATCCGTACGAAAATCCCTATTGATTTACCTGTTTTTACAAGGAAATAAAATGTGAAAAAAATATTTCTACATCCCATGGACTTTCCCAAACTTTAAAATTTTTCTCTTACAGGTCTAACACTTCCAAAAAACCAATACAACGCCCACCCGGAACAATATATAAAGCTAAACGAACCGTTCACTGGGTACTTATGCGTACGAAAATCCCTATTGATTTACCTGTTTTTACAAGGAAGTAAAATGTGAAAAAAATATTTCTACATCCCATGGCCATTCCCAACCATTTAAATTTTTCTCTTACAGGTCTAACACTTCCGAAGAACCAATACAACGCCCTCCCAGAACAATATATAAAGATAAACGAACAGTTCACTGGGTACTTACACGTACGATAATCCCTATTGATTTACCTGTTTTTACAAGGAAATAAAATGTGAAAAAAATATTTCTACATCCCATGGCCTTTCCCAACCATTTAAATTTTTCTCTTACAGGTCTAACACTTCCGAAGAACCAATACAACGCCCTCCCAGAACAATATATAAAGATAAACGAACAGTTCACTGGGTACTTACACGTACGAAAATCCCTATTGATTTACCTGTTTTTACAAGGAAATAAAATGTGAAAAAAATATTTCTACATCCCATGGCCTTTCCCAACCATTTAAATTTTTCTCTTACAGGTCTAACACTTCCGAAGAACCAATACAACGCCCTCCCAGAACAATATATAAAGATAAACGAACAGTTCACTGGGTACTTACACGTACGAAAATCCCTATTGATTTACCTGTTTTTACAAGGAAATAAAATGTGAAAAAAATATTTCTACATCCCATGGCCTTTCCCAACCATTTAAATTTTTCTCTTAGAGGTCTAACACTTCCGAAAAACCAATACAACGCCCTCCCAGAACAATATATAAAGATAAATGAACAGTTCACTGGGTACTTACACGTACGAAAATCCCTATTGATTTACCTGTTTTTACAAGGAAATAAAATGTGAAAAAAATATTTCTACATCCCATGGCCTTTCCCAACCATTTAAATTTTTCTCTTACAGGTCTAACACTTCCGAAGAACCAATACAACGCCCTCCCAGAAGAATATATAAAGATAAACGAACAGTTCACTGGGTACTTACACGTACGAAAATCCCTATTGATTTACCTGTTTTTACAAGGAAATAAAATGTGAAAAAAATATTTCTACATCCCATGGCCTTTCCCAACCATTTAAATTTGTTTCTTACAGGTCTAACACTTCCGAAAAACCAATACAACGCCCACCCGGAACAATATATAAAGCTAAACGAACCGTTCACTGGGCACTTATCCGTACGAAAATCCCTATTGATTTACCTGTTTTTACAAGGAAATAAAATGTGAAAAAAATATTTCTACATCCCATGGCCTTTCCCAACCTTTTAAATTTTTCTCTTACAGGTCTAACACTTCCAAAAAACCAATACAACGCCCACCCGGAACAATATATAAAGCTAAACGAACCGTTCACTGGGTACTTATGCGTACGAAAATCCCTATTGATTTACCTGTTTTTACAAGGAAGTAAAATGTGAAAAAAATATTTCTACATCCCATGGCCTTTCCCAACCATTTAAATTTTTCTCTTACAAGTCTAACACTTCGGAAAAACCAATACAACGCCCACCCGGAACAATATATAAAGCTAAACGAACCGTTCACTGGGCACTTATCCGTACAAAAATCCCTATTGATTTACCTGTTTTTACAAGGAAATAAAATGTGAAAAAATATTTCTACATCCCATGGCCTTTCCCAACCATTTAAATTTTTCTCTTACTGGTCTAAGACTTCCGAAAAACCAATACAACGCCCACCTGGAACAATATATAAAGCTAAACGAACCGTTCAATGGGTACTTAGACGTACGAAAATCCCTATTGATTTACCTGTTTTTACAAGGAAATAAAAAGTGAAAAAATATTTCTACATCCCATGGCCTGTCCCAAACATTTAAATTTTTCTCTTATAGGTCTAACACTTCCGAAGAACCAATACAACGCCCAACCGGAACAATATATAAAGCTAAACGAACCGTTCACTGGGTACTTATCCGTACGAAAATCCCTATTGATTTACCTGTTTTTACAAGGAAATAAAATGTGAAAAAAATATTTCTACATCCCATGGCCTTTCCCAACCATTTAAATTTTTCTCTTACAGGTCTAACACTTCCGAAAAACCAATACAACGCCCACCCGGAACAATATATAAAGCTAAACGAACCGTTCACTGGGTACATATACGTACGAAAATCCCTATTGATTTACCTGTTTTTACAAGGAAATAAAATGTGAAAAAAATATTTCTACATCCCATGGCCTTTCCCAACCATTTAAATTTTTCTCTTACAGGTCTAACACTTCGGAAAAACCAATACAATGCCCACCCGGAACAATATATAAAGCTAAACGAACCGTTCACTGGGCACTTATCCGTACGAAAATCCCTATTGATTTACCTGTTTTTACAAGGAAATAAAATGTGAAAAAAATATTTCTACATCCCATGGCCTTTACCAACCATTTAGATTTTTGTCTTACATGTCTAACACTTCCGAAAAACCAATACAACGCCCAGCCGGAACAATATATAAAGCTAAACGAACCGTTCACTGGGTACATACACGTACGAAAATCCCTATTGATTTACCTGTTTTTACAAGGAAATAAAATGTGAAAAAAATATTTCTACATCCCATGGCCATTCCCAACCATTTAAATTTTTCCCTTACAGGTCTAACACTTCCGAAAAACCAATACAACGCCCACCCGGAACAATATATAAAGCTAAAAGAACCGTTCACTGGGTACTTATCCGTACGAAAATCCCTATTGTTTTACCTGTTTTTACAAGGAAATAAAGTGTGAAAAAAATATTTCTACATCCCATGGCCATTCCCAACCATTTAAATTTTTCTCTTACAGGTCTAACACTTCCGAAAAACCAATACAACGCCCTCCCAGAACAATATATAAAGCTAAACGAACCGTTCACTGGATACTTACACGTACGAAAATCCCTATTGATTTACCTGTTTTTACAAGGAAATAAAATGTGAAAAAAATATTTCTACATCCCATGGCCATTCCCAACCATTTAAATTTTTCTCTTACAGGCCTAACACTTCCGAAAAACCAATACAACGCCCACCCGGAACAATATATAAAGCTAAATGAACCGTTCACTGGGTACTTATCCGTACGAAAATCCCTATAGATTAACCTGTTTTTACAAGGAAATAAAATGTGAAAAAAATATTTCTACAACCCATGGCCTTTCCCAACCATTTAAATTTTTCTCTTACAGGTCTAACACTTCTGAAAAACCAATACAACGCCCACCCGGAACAATATATAAAGCTAAACGAACCGTTCACTGGGTAGTTACACGTACGAAAATCCCTATTGATTTACCTGTTTTTACAAGGAAATAAAATGTGAAAAAAAATATTTCTACATCCCATGGCCTTTCCCAACCATTTAAATTATTCTCTTACAGGTCTAACACTTCCGAAAAACCAATACAACGCCCACCCGGAACAATATATAAAGCTAAATGAACCGTTCACTGGGTACTTATCCGTACGAAAATCCCTATAGATTAACCTGTTTTTACAAGGAAATAAAATGTGAAAAAAATATTTCTACATCCCATGGCCTTTCCCAACCATTTAAATTTTTCTCTTACAGGTCTAACACTTCTGAAAAACCAATACAACGCCCACCCGGAACAATATATAAAGCTAAACGAACCGTTCACTGGGTAGTTACACGTACGAAAATCCCTATTGATTTACCTGTTTTTACAAGGAAATAAAATGTGAAAAAAATATTTCTACATCCCATGGCCTTTCCCAACCATTTAAATTATTCTCTTACAGGTCTAACACTTCCGAAAAACCAATACAACGCCCACCCGGAACAATATATAAAGCTAAACGAACCGTTCACTGGGCACTTATCCGTACGAAAATCCCTATTGTTTTACCTGTTTTTACAAGGAAATAAAGTGTGAAAAAAATATTTCTACATCCCATGGCCTTTCCCAACCATTTAAATTTTTCTCTTACAGGTCTAACACTTCCGAAAAACCAATACAACGCCCTCCCAGAACAATATATAAAGCTAAACGAACCGTTCACTGGGTACTTACACGTACGAAAATCCCTATTGATTTACCTGTTTTTACAAGGAAATAAAATGTGAAAAAAATATTTCTACATCCCATGGCCTTTCCCAACCATTTAAATTTGTCTCTTACAGGTCTAACACTTCCGAAAAACCGATACAACGCCCACCCGGAACAATATATACAGCTCAACGAACCGTTCACTGGGCACTTCTCCGTACGAAAATCCCTATTTATTTACCTGATTTTACAAGGAAATAAAATGTGAAAAAAATATTTCTACATCCCATGGTCTTTCCCAACAATTTAAATTTTTCTCTTACAGGTCTAACACTTCTGAAAAACCAATACAACGCCCACCCGGAACAATATATACAGCTCAACGAACCGTTCACTGGGCACTTATCCGTACGAAAATCACTATTGATTTACCTGTTTTTACAAGGAAATAAAATGTGAAAAAAATATTTCTACATCCCATGGTCTTTCCCAACAATTTAAATTTTTCTCTTACAGGTCTAACACTTCCGAAAAACCTATACAACGCCCACCCGGAACAATATATAAAGCTAAACGAACCGTTCACTGGGTACTTATGCGTACGAAAATCCCTATTGATTTACCTGTTTTTACAAGGAAATAAAATATGAAAAAAATATCTCTACATCCCATGGCCTTTCCCAACCATTTAAATTTTTCTCTTACAGGTCTAACACTTCTGAAAAACCAATACAACGCCCACCCGGAACAATATATAAAGCTAAACGAACCGTTCACTGGGCACTTATCCGTACGAAAATCCCTATTGTTTTACCTGTTTTTACACGGAAATAAAATGTGAAAAAAATATTTCTACATCCAATGGCCTTTCCCAACCATTTAAATTTTTCTCTTACAGGTCTAACACTTCCGAAAAACCAATACAACGCCCACCCGGAACAATATATAAAGCTAAACGAACCGTTCACTGGGCACTTATCCGTACGGAAATCCCTATTGATTTACCTGTTTTTACAAGGAAATAAAATGTGAAAAAAATATTTCTACATCCCATGGCCTTTCCCAACCATTTAAATTTTTCTCTTACAGGTCTAACACTTCGGAAAAACCAATACAACGCCCACCCGGAACAATATATAAAGCTAAACTAACCGTTCACTGGGTACATACACGTACGAAAATCCCTATTGATTTACCTGTTTTTACAAGGAAATAAAATGTGAAAAAAATATTTCTACATCCCATGGCCTTTCCCAACCATTTAAATTTTTCTCTTAGAGGTCTAACACTTCCGAAAAACCAATACAACGCCCTCCCAGAACAATATATAAAGATAAACGAACAGTTCACTGGGTACTTACACGTACGAAAATCCCTATTGATTTACCTGTTTTTACAAGGAAATAAAATGTGAAAAAAATATTTCTACATCCCATGGCCTTTCCCAACCATTTAAATTTTTCTCTTACAGGTCTAACACTTCCGAAGAACCAATACAACGCCCTCCCAGAACAATATATAAAGATAAACGAACAGTTCACTGGGTACTTACACGTACGAAAATCCCTATTGATTCACCTGTTTTTACAAGGAAATAAAATGTGATAAAAATATTTCTACATCCCATGGCCTTTCCCAACCATTTAAATTTGTTTCTTACAGGTCTAACACTTCCGAAAAACCAATACAACGCCCACCCGGAACAATATATAAAGCTAAACGAACCGTTCACTGGGCACTTATCCGTACGAAAATCCCTATTGATTTACCTGTTTTTACAAGGAAATAAAATGTGAAAAAAATATTTCTACATCCCATGGCCTTTCCCAACCATTTAAATTTTTCTCTTACAGGTCTAACACTTCCGAAAAACCAATACAACGCCCACCCGGAACAATATATAAAGCTAAACGAACCGTTCACTGGGTAGTTACACGTATGAAAATCCCTATTGATTTACCTGTTTTTACAAGGAAATAAAATGTGAAAAAAATATTTCTAAATCCCATGGCCTTTCCCAACCATTTAAATTTTTCTCTTACAGGTCTAACACTTCCGAAAAACCAATACAACGCCCACCCGGAACAATATATAAAGTTAAACGAACCGTTCACTGGGCACTTATCCGTACGAAAATCCCTATTGTTTTACCTGTTTTTACAAGGAAATAAAGTGTGAAAAATATATTTCTACATCCCATGGCCTTTCCCAACCATTTAAATTTTTCTCTTACAGGTCTAACACTTCTGAAAAACCAATACAACGCCCTCCCAGAACAATATATAAAGCTAAACGAACCGTTCACTGGGTACTTACACGTACGAAAATCGCTATTGATTTACCTGTTTTTACAAGGAAATAAAATGTAAAAAAAATATTTCTACATCCCATGGCCTTTCCCAACCATTTAAATTTTTCTCTTACTGGTCTAAGACTTCCGAAAAACCAATACAACGCCCACCCGGAACAATATATAAAGCTAAACGAACCGTTCACTGGGTACTTAGACGTACGAAAATCCCTATTGATTTACCTGTTTTTACAAGGAAATAAAATGTGAAAAAAATATTTCTACATCCCATGGCCTTTCCCAGCCATTTAAATTTTTCTCTTACAGGTCTAACACTTCCGAAGAACCAATACAAGGCCCAACCGGAACAATAAATAAAGCTAAACGAACCGTTCACTGGGTACTTACACGTACGAAAATCCCTATTGATTTACCTGTTTTTACAAGGAAATAAAATGTGAAAAAAATATTTCTACATCCAATGGCCTTTCCCAACCATTTAAATTTGTCTCTTACAGGTCTAACACTTCCGAAAAACCAATACAACGCCCACCCGGAACAATATATAAAGCTAAACGAACCGTTCACTGGGCACTTATCCGTATGAAAATCCCTATTGATTTACCTGTTTTTACAAGGAAATAAAATGTGAAAAAAATATTTCTACATCCCATGGCCTTTCCCAACCATTTAAATTTTTCTCTTACAGGTCTAACACTTCCGAAGAACCAATACAAGGCCCAACCGGAACAATAAATAAAGCTAAACGAACCGTTCACTGGGTACTTACACGTACGAAAATCCCTATTGATTTACCTGTTTTTACAAGGAAATAAAATGTGAAAAAAATATTTCTACATCCCATGGCCTTTCCCAACCATTTAAATTTTTCTCTTACAGGTCTAACACTTCCAAAAAACCAATACAACGCCCACCCGGAACAATATATAAAGCTAAACGAACCGTTCACTGGGCACTTATCCGTACGAAAATCCCTATTGTTTTACCTGTTTTTACACGGAAATAAAATATGAAAAAAATATCTCTACATCCCATGGCCTTTCCCAACCATTTAAATTTTTCTCTTACAGGTCTAACACTTCTGAAAAACCAATACAACGCCCACCCGGAACAATATATAAAGGTAAACGAACCGTTCACTGGGCACTTCTCCGTACGAAAATCCCTATTGTTTTACCTGTTTTTACATGGAAATAAAATGTGAAAAAAATATTTCTACATCCAATGGCCTTTCCCAACCCTTTAAATTTTTCTCTTACAAGTCTAACACTTCCGAAAAACCAATACAACGCCCACCCGGAACAATATATAAAGCTAAACGAACCGTTCACTGGGCACTTATCTGTACGGAAATCCCTATTGATTTACCTGTTTTTACAAGGAAATAAAATGTGAAAAAAATATTTCTACATCCCATGGCCTATCCCAACCATTTAAATTTTTCTCTTACAGGTCTAACACTTCCGAAAAACCAATACAACGCCCACCCGGAACAATATATAAAGCTAAACGAACCGTTCACTGGGTAGTTACACGTATGAAAATCCCTATTGATTTACCTGTTTTTACAAGGAAATAAAATGTGAAAAAAATATTTCTAAATCCCATGGCCTTTCCCAACCATTTAAATTTTTCTCTTACAGGTCTAACACTTCCGAAAAACCAATACAACGCCCACCCGGAACAATATATAAAGTTAAACGAACCGTTCACTGGGCACTTATCCGTACGAAAATCCCTATTGTTTTACCTGTTTTTACAAGGAAATAAAGTGTGAAAAATATATTTCTACATCCCATGGCCTTTCCCAACCATTTAAATTTTTCTCTTACAGGTCTAACACTTCTGAAAAACCAATACAACGCCCTCCCAGAACAATATATAAAGCTAAACGAACCGTTCACTGGGTACTTACACGTACGAAAATCGCTATTGATTTACCTGTTTTTACAAGGAAATAAAATGTAAAAAAAATATTTCTACATCCCATGGCCTTTCCCAACCATTTAAATTTTTCTCTTACTGGTCTAAGACTTCCGAAAAACCAATACAACGCCCACCCGGAACAATATATAAAGCTAAACGAACCGTTCACTGGGTACTTAGACGTACGAAAATCCCTATTGATTTACCTGTTTTTACAAGGAAATAAAATGTGAAAAAAATATTTCTACATCCCATGGCCTTTCCCAACCATTTAAATTTTTCTCTTACAGGTCTAACACTTCCGAAGAACCAATACAAGGCCCAACCGGAACAATAAATAAAGCTAAACGAACCGTTCACTGGGTACTTACACGTACGAAAATCCCTATTGATTTACCTGTTTTTACAAGGAAATAAAATGTGAAAAAAATATTTCTACATCCAATGGCCTTTCCCAACCATTTAAATTTGTCTCTTACAGGTCTAACACTTCCGAAAAACCAATACAACGCCCACCCGGAACAATATATAAAGCTAAACGAACCGTTCACTGGGCACTTATCCGTATGAAAATCCCTATTGATTTACCTGATTTTACAAGGAAATAAAATGTGAAAAAAATATTTCTACATCCCATGGCCTTTCCCAACCATTTAAATTTTTCTCTTACAGGTCTAACACTTCCAAAAAACCAATACAACGCCCACCCGGAACAATATATAAAGCTAAACGAACCGTTCACTGGGCACTTATCCGTATGAAAATCCCTATTGATTTACCTGATTTTACAAGGAAATAAAATGTGAAAAAAATATTTCTACATCCCATGGCCTTTCCCAACCATTTAAATTTTTCTCTTACAGGTCTAACACTTCCAAAAAACCAATACAACGCCCACCCGGAACAATATATAAAGCTAAACGAACCGTTCACTGGGCACTTACACGTACGAAAATCCCTATTGATTTACCTGTTTTTACAAGGAAATAAAATGTGAAAAAAATATTTCTACATCCCATGGCCTTTCCCAACCATTTAAATTTTTCTCTTACAGGTCTAACACTTCCGAAGAACCAATACAAGGCCCAACCGGAACAATAAATAAAGCTAAACGAACCGTTCACTGGGTACTTACACGTACGAAAATCCCTATTGATTTACCTGTTTTTACAAGGAAATAAAATGTGAAAAAAATATTTCTACATCCAATGGCCTTTCCCAACCATTTAAATTTGTCTCTTACAGGTCTAACACTTCCGAAAAACCAATACAACGCCCACCCGGAACAATATATAAAGCTAAACGAACCGTTCACTGGGCACTTATCCGTATGAAAATCCCTATTGATTTACCTGATTTTACAAGGAAATAAAATGTGAAAAAAATATTTCTACATCCCATGGCCTTTCCCAACCATTTAAATTTTTCTCTTACAGGTCTAACACTTCCAAAAAACCAATACAACGCCCACCCGGAACAATATATAAAGCTAAACGAACCGTTCACTGGGCACTTATCCGTACGAAAATCCCTATTGTTTTACCTGTTTTTACACGGAAATAAAATATGAAAAAAATATCTCTACATCCCATGGCCTTTCCCAACCATTTAAATTTTTCTCTTACAGGTCTAACACTTCTGAAAAACCAATACAACGCCCACCCGGAACAATATATAAAGGTAAACGAACCGTTCACTGGGCACTTATCCGTACGAAAATCCCTATTGTTTTACCTGTTTTTACACGGAAATAAAATGTGAAAAAAATATTTCTACATCCAATGGCCTTTCCCAACCATTTAAATTTTTCTCTTACAGGTCTAACACTTCCGAAAAACCAATACAACGCCCACCCGGAACAATATATAAAGCTAAACGAACCGTTCACTGGGCACTTATCTGTACGGAAATCCCTATTGATTTACCTGTTTTTACAAGGAAATAAAATGTGAAAAAAATATTTCTACATCCCATGGCCTATCCCAACCATTTAAATTTTTCTCTTACAGGTCTAACACTTCCGAAAAACCAATACAACGCCCACCCGGAACAATATATAAAGCTAAACGAACCGTTCACTGGGTAGTTACACGTATGAAAATCCCTATTGATTTACCTGTTTTTACAAGGAAATAAAATGTGAAAAAAATATTTCTAAATCCCATGGCCTTTCCCAACCATTTAAATTTTTCTCTTACAGGTCTAACACTTCCGAAAAACCAATACAACGCCCACCTGGAACAATATATAAAGTTAAACGAACCGTTCACTGGGCACTTATCCGTACGAAAATCCCTATTGTTTTACCTGTTTTTACAAGGAAATAAAGTGTGAAAAATATATTTCTACATCCCATGGCCTTTCCCAACCATTTAAATTTTTCTCTTACAGGTCTAACACTTCTGAAAAACCAATACAACGCCCTCCCAGAACAATATATAAAGCTAAACGAACCGTTCACTGGGTACTTACACGTACGAAAATCGCTATTGATTTACCTGTTTTTACAAGGAAATAAAATGTAAAAAAAATATTTCTACATCCCATGGCCTTTCCCAACCATTTAAATTTGTCTCTTACAGGTCTAACACTTCCGAAAAACCGATACAACGCCCACCCGGAACAATATATACAGCTCAACGAACCGTTCACTGGGCACTTATCCGTATGAAAATCCCTATTGTTTTACCTGTTTTTACACGGAAATAAAATATGAAAAAAATATCTCTACATCCCATGGCCTTTCCCAACCATTTAAATTTTTCTCTTACAGGTCTAACACTTCTGAAAAACCAATACAACGCCCACCCGGAACAATATATAAAGGTAAACGAACCGTTCACTGGGCACTTATCCGTACGAAAATCCCTATTGTTTTACCTGTTTTTACACGGAAATAAAATGTGAAAAAAATATTTCTACATCCAATGGCCTTTCCCAACCATTTAAATTTTTCTCTTACAGGTCTAACACTTCCGAAAAACCAATACAACGCCCACCCGGAACAATATATAAAGCTAAACGAACCGTTCACTGGGCACTTATCTGTACGGAAATCCCTATTGATTTACCTGTTTTTACAAGGAAATAAAATGTGAAAAAAATATTTCTACATCCCATGGCCTATCCCAACCATTTAAATTTTTCTCTTACAGGTCTAACACTTCCGAAAAACCAATACAACGCCCACCCGGAACAATATATAAAGCTAAACGAACCGTTCACTGGGTAGTTACACGTATGAAAATCCCTATTGATTTACCTGTTTTTACAAGGAAATAAAATGTGAAAAAAATATTTCTAAATCCCATGGCCTTTCCCAACCATTTAAATTTTTCTCTTACAGGTCTAACACTTCCGAAAAACCAATACAACGCCCACCTGGAACAATATATAAAGTTAAACGAACCGTTCACTGGGCACTTATCCGTACGAAAATCCCTATTGTTTTACCTGTTTTTACAAGGAAATAAAGTGTGAAAAATATATTTC
Source organism: Paroedura picta (assembly GCF_049243985.1). Classification (NCBI taxonomy): domain Eukaryota; kingdom Metazoa; phylum Chordata; class Lepidosauria; order Squamata; family Gekkonidae; genus Paroedura; species Paroedura picta. The sequence goes on from NC_135372.1 coordinate 21,742,755, forward strand.
TACATCCCATGGCCTTTCCCAACCATTTAAATTTTTCTCTTACAGGTCTAACACTTCTGAAAAACCAATACAACGCCCTCCCAGAACAATATATAAAGCTAAACGAACCGTTCACTGGGTACTTACACGTACGAAAATCGCTATTGATTTACCTGTTTTTACAAGGAAATAAAATGTAAAAAAAATATTTCTACATCCCATGGCCTTTCCCAACCATTTAAATTTGTCTCTTACAGGTCTAACACTTCCGAAAAACCGATACAACGCCCACCCGGAACAATATATACAGCTCAACGAACCGTTCACTGGGCACTTATCCGTACGAAAATCCCTATTTATTTACCTGATTTTACAAGGAAATAAAATGTGAAAAAAATATTTCTACATCCCATGACCTTTCCCAACCATTTAAATTTTTCTCTTACAGGTCTAACACTTCCAAAAAACCAATACAACGCCCACCCGGAACAATATATAAAGCTAAACGAACCGTTCACTGGGCACTTATCCGTACGAAAATCACTATTGATTTACCTGTTTTTACAAGGAAATAAAATGTGAAAAAAATATTTCTACATCCCATGGCCTTTCCCAACCATTTAAATTTTTCTCTTACAGGTCTAACACTTCTGAAAAACCAATACAACGCCCACCCGGAACAATATATAAAGCTAAACGAACCGTTCACTGGGCACTTATCCGTACGAAAATCCCTATTGTTTTACCTGTTTTTACACGGAAATAAAATGTGAAAAAAGTATTTCTACATCCAATGGCCTTTCCCAACCATTTAAATTTTTCTCTTACAGGTCTAACACTTCCGAAAAACCAATACAACGCCCACCCGGAACAATATATAAAGCTAAACGAACCGTTCACTGGGCACTTATCTGTACGGAAATCCCTATTGATTTACCTGTTTTTACAAGGAAATAAAATGTGAAAAAAATATTTCTACATCCCATGGCCTTTCCCAACCATTTAAATTTTTCTCTTACAGGTCTAACACTTCGGAAAAACCAATACAATGCCCTTCTGGAACAATATATAAAGCTAAACGAACCGTTCACTGGGCACTTATCCGTACGAAAATCCCTATTGATTTACCTGTTTTTACAAGGAAATAAAATGTGAAAAAAATATTTCTACATCCCATGGCCTTTCCCAACCATTTAAATTTTTGTCTTACATGTCTAACACTTCCGAAAAACCAATACAACGCCCACCCGGAACAATATATAAAGCTAAACTAACCGTTCACTGGGTACATACACGTACGAAAATCCCTATTGATTTACCTGTTTTTACAAGGAAATAAAATGTGAAAAAAATATTTCTACATCCCATGGTCTTTCCCAACAATTTAAATTTTTCTCTTACAGGTCTAACACTTCCGAAAAACCTATACAACGCCCACCCGGAACAATATATAAAGCTAAACGAACCGTTCACTGGGTACTTATGCGTACGAAAATCCCTATTGATTTACCTGTTTTTACAAGGAAATAAAATATGAAAAAAATATCTCTACATCCCATGGCCTTTCCCAACCATTTAAATTTTTCTCTTACAGGTCTAACACTTCTGAAAAACCAATACAACGCCCACCCGGAACAATATATAAAGCTAAACGAACCGTTCACTGGGCACTTATCCGTACGAAAATCCCTATTGTTTTACCTGTTTTTACACGGAAATAAAATGTGAAAAAAATATTTCTACATCCAATGGCCTTTCCCAACCATTTAAATTTTTCTCTTACAGGTCTAACACTTCCGAAAAACCAATACAACGCCCACCCGGAACAATATATAAAGCTAAACGAACCGTTCACTGGGCACTTATCTGTACGGAAATCCCTATTGATTTACCTGTTTTTACAAGGAAATAAAATGTGAAAAAAATATTTCTACATCCCATGGCCTTTCCCAACCATTTAAATTTTTCTCTTACAGGTCTAACACTTCGGAAAAACCAATACAATGCCCTTCTGGAACAATATATAAAGCTAAACGAACCGTTCACTGGGCACTTTTCCGTACGAAAATCTCTATTGATTTACCTGTTTTTACAAGGAAATAAAATGTGAAAAAAATATTTCTACATCCCATGGCCTTTCCCAACCATTTAAATTTTTGTCTTACATGTCTAACACTTCCGAAAAACCAATACAACGCCCACCCGGAACAATATATAAAGCTAAACTAACCGTTCACTGGGTACATACACGTACGAAAATCCCTATTGATTTACCTGTTTTTACAAGGAAATAAAATGTGAAAAAAATATTTCTACATCCCATGGCCTTTCCCAACCATTTAAATTTTTCTCTTAGAGGTCTAACACTTCCGAAAAACCAATACAACGCCCTCCCAGAACAATATATAAAGATAAACGAACAGTTCACTGGGTACTTACACGTACGAAAATCCCTATTGATTTTCCTGTTTTTACAAGGAAGTAAAATGTGAAAAAAATAATTCTACATCCCATGGCCTTTCCCAACAATGTAAATTTTTCTCTTACAGGTCTAACACTTCCGAAAAACCAAAACAACGCCCACCCGGAACAATATATAAAGCTAAACGAACCGTTCACTGGGCACTTATCCGTACGAAAAACCCTATTGATTTACCTGTTTTTACAAGGAAATAAAATGTGAAAAAAATATTTCTACATCCCATGGCCTTTCCCAACCATTTAAATTTTTCTCTTACAGGTCTAACACTTCCGAAAAAACAATACAACGCCCACCCGGAACAATGTATAAAGCTAAACAAACCGTTCACTGGGCACTTATCCGTACGAAATACCCTATTGATTTACCTGTTTTTACAAGGAAATAAAATGTGAAAAAAATATTACTACATCCCATGGCCATTCCCAACCATTTAAATTTTTTTCTTACAGGTCTAACGCTTCCGAAAAACCAAAACAACGCCCACCCGGAACAATATATAAAGCTAAACGAACGGTTCACTAGCTACTTATCCGTACGAAAATCCCTATCGATTTTCCTGTTTTTACAAGGAAGTAAAATGTGAAAAAAATATTTCTACATCCCATGGCCTTTCCCAACCATTGACATTTTTCTCTTACAGGTCTAACACTTCCGAAAAACCAAAACAACGCCCACCCGGAACAATATATAAAGCTAAACGAAGCGTTCACTGGGCACTTATCCGTACGAAAATCCCTATCGTTTTACCTGTATTTACAAGGTAATAAAATGTGAAAAAAATATTTCTACATACCATGGCCTTTCCCAAACATTTAAATTTTTCTCTTACAGGTCTAACACTTCCGAAAAACCAGTACAACGCCCACCCGGAACAATATATAAAGCTAAACGAACCGTTCACTGGGCACTTATCCGTACGAAAAACCCTAATGATTTACCTGTTTTTACAAGGAAGTAAATGTGTAAAAAGTATTTCTACATCCCATGCCCTTTCCCAACCATTTAAATTTTTCTCTTACAGGTCTAACACTTCCGAAAAACCCATACAACGCCCACCCGGAACAATATATAAAGCTAAACGAACCGTTCACTGGGTACTTATCCGTACGAAAATCCCTATCGATTTTCCTGTTTTTACAAGGAAGTAAAATGTGAAAAAAATAATTCTACATCCCATGGCCTTTCCCAACAATGTAAATTTTTCTCTTACAGGTCTAACACTTCCGAAAAACCAAAACAACGCCCACCCGGAACAATATATAAAGCTAAACGAACCGTTCACTGGGCACTTATCCGTACGAAAAACCCTATTGATTTACCTGTTTTTACAAGGAAATAAAATGTGAAAAAAATATTTCTACATCCCATGGCCTTTCCCAACCATTTAAATTTTTCTCTTACAGGTCTAACACTTCCGAAAAAACAATACAACGCCCACCCGGAACAATGTATAAAGCTAAACAAACCGTTCACTGGGCACTTATCCGTACGAAATACCCTATTGATTTACCTGTTTTTACAAGGAAATAAAATGTGAAAAAAATATTACTACATCCCATGGCCATTCCCAACCATTTAAATTTTTTTCTTACAGGTCTAACGCTTCTGAAAAACCAATACAACGCCCACCCGGAACAATATATAAAGCTAAACGAACCGTTCACTGGGTACTTATCCGTACGAAAATCACTATTGATTTACCTGTTTTTAAACGGAAATAAAATGTGAAAAAAATATTTCTACATCCCATGGCCTTTCCCAACCATTTAAATTTTTCTCTTACAGGTCTAACACTTCCGAAAATCCAATACAACGCCCACCCCGAACAATATATAAAGCTAAACGAACGGTTCACTGGGTACTTATCCGTACGAAAATCCCTATCGATTTTCCTGTTTTTACAAGGAAGTAAAATGTGAAAAAAATAATTCTACATCCCATGGCCTTTCCCAACCATTTAAATTTTTCTCTTACAGGTCTAACACTTCCGAAAAACCAAAACAACGCCCACCCGGAACAATATATAAAGCTAAACGAACCTTCACTGGGCACTTATCCGTACGAAAAACCCTATTGATTTACCTGTTTTACAAGGAAATAAAATGTGAAAAAAATATTTCTACATCCCATGGCCTTTCCCAACCATTTAAATTCTTCTCTTACAGGTCTAACACATCCGAAAAACCAATACAACGCCCACCCGGAACAATATATAAAGCTAAACGAACCGTTCACTGGGTACATATCAGTACGAAAATCCCTATTGATTTTCCTGTTTTTACAAGGAAGTAAAATGTGAAAAAAATATTTCTACATCCCATGGCCTTTCCCAACCATTTAAATTTTTCTCTTACAGGTCTAACACTTCCGAAAAACCAATACAACGCCCACCCGGAACAATATATAAAGCTAAACGAACCGTTCACTGGGCACTTATCCGTACGAAAATCCCTATTGTTTTACCTGTTTTTACACGGAAATAAAATGTGAAAAAAGTATTTCTACATCCAATGGCCTTTCCCAACCATTTAAATTTTTCTCTTACAGGTCTAACACTTCCGAAAAACCAATACAACGCCCACCCGGAACAATATATAAAGCTAAACGAACCGTTCACTGGGCACTTATCTGTACGGAAATCCCTATTGATTTACCTGTTTTTACAAGGAAATAAAATGTGAAAAAAATATTTCTACATCCCATGGCCTTTCCCAACCATTTAAATTTTTCTCTTACAGGTCTAACACTTCGGAAAAACCAATACAATGCCCTTCTGGAACAATATATAAAGCTAAACGAACCGTTCACTGGGCACTTATCCGTACGAAAATCCCTATTGATTTACCTGTTTTTACAAGGAAATAAAATGTGAAAAAAATATTTCTACATCCCATGGCCTTTCCCAACCATTTAAATTTTTGTCTTACATGTCTAACACTTCCGAAAAACCAATACAACGCCCACCCGGAACAATATATAAAGCTAAACTAACCGTTCACTGGGTACATACACGTACGAAAATCCCTATTGATTTACCTGTTTTTACAAGGAAATAAAATGTGAAAAAAATATTTCTACATCCCATGGTCTTTCCCAACAATTTAAATTTTTCTCTTACAGGTCTAACACTTCCGAAAAACCTATACAACGCCCACCCGGAACAATATATAAAGCTAAACGAACCGTTCACTGGGTACTTATGCGTACGAAAATCCCTATTGATTTACCTGTTTTTACAAGGAAATAAAATATGAAAAAAATATCTCTACATCCCATGGCCTTTCCCAACCATTTAAATTTTTCTCTTACAGGTCTAACACTTCTGAAAAACCAATACAACGCCCACCCGGAACAATATATAAAGCTAAACGAACCGTTCACTGGGCACTTATCCGTACGAAAATCCCTATTGTTTTACCTGTTTTTACACGGAAATAAAATGTGAAAAAAATATTTCTACATCCAATGGCCTTTCCCAACCATTTAAATTTTTCTCTTACAGGTCTAACACTTCCGAAAAACCAATACAACGCCCACCCGGAACAATATATAAAGCTAAACGAACCGTTCACTGGGCACTTATCTGTACGGAAATCCCTATTGATTTACCTGTTTTTACAAGGAAATAAAATGTGAAAAAAATATTTCTACATCCCATGGCCTTTCCCAACCATTTAAATTTTTCTCTTACAGGTCTAACACTTCGGAAAAACCAATACAATGCCCTTCTGGAACAATATATAAAGCTAAACGAACCGTTCACTGGGCACTTTTCCGTACGAAAATCTCTATTGATTTACCTGTTTTTACAAGGAAATAAAATGTGAAAAAAATATTTCTACATCCCATGGCCTTTCCCAACCATTTAAATTTTTGTCTTACATGTCTAACACTTCCGAAAAACCAATACAACGCCCACCCGGAACAATATATAAAGCTAAACTAACCGTTCACTGGGTACATACACGTACGAAAATCCCTATTGATTTACCTGTTTTTACAAGGAAATAAAATGTGAAAAAAATATTTCTACATCCCATGGCCTTTCCCAACCATTTAAATTTTTCTCTTAGAGGTCTAACACTTCCGAAAAACCAATACAACGCCCTCCCAGAACAATATATAAAGATAAACGAACAGTTCACTGGGTACTTACACGTACGAAAATCCCTATTGATTTACCTGTTTTTACAAGGAAATAAAATGTGAAAAAAATATTTCTACATCCCATGGCCTTTCCCAACCATTTAAATTTTTCTCTTACAGGTCTAACACTTCCGAAGAACCAATACAACGCCCTCCCAGAACAATATATAAAGATAAACGAACAGTTCACTGGGTACTTACACGTACGAAAATCCCTATTGATTTACCTGTTTTTACAAGGAAATAAAATGTGATAAAAATATTTCTACATCCCATGGCCTTTCCCAACCATTTAAATTTGTTTCTTACAGGTCTAACACTTCCGAAAAACCAATACAACGCCCACCCGGAACAATATATAAAGCTAAACGAACCGTTCACTGGGCACTTATCCGTACGAAAATCCCTATTGATTTACCTGTTTTTACAAGGAAATAAAATGTGAAAAAAATATTTCTACATCCCATGGCCTTTCCCAACCATTTAAATTTTTCTCTTACAGGTCTAACACTTCCGAAAAACCAATACAACGCCCACCCGGAACAATATATAAAGCTAAACGAACCGTTCACTGGGTAGTTACACGTATGAAAATCCCTATTGATTTACCTGTTTTTACAAGGAAATAAAATGTGAAAAAAATATTTCTAAATCCCATGGCCTTTCCCAACCATTTAAATTTTTCTCTTACAGGTCTAACACTTCCGAAAAACCAATACAACGCCCACCCGGAACAATATATAAAGTTAAACGAACCGTTCACTGGGCACTTATCCGTACGAAAATCCCTATTGTTTTACCTGTTTTTACAAGGAAATAAAGTGTGAAAAATATATTTCTACATCCCATGGCCTTTCCCAACCATTTAAATTTTTCTCTTACAGGCCTAACACTTCTGAAAAACCAATACAACGCCCTCCCAGAACAATATATAAAGCTAAACGAACCGTTCACTGGGTACTTACACGTACGAAAATCGCTATTGATTTACCTGTTTTTACAAGGAAATAAAATGTAAAAAAAATATTTCTACATCCCATGGCCTTTCCCAACCATTTAAATTTTTCTCTTACTGGTCTAAGACTTCCGAAAAACCAATACAACGCCCACCCGGAACAATATATAAAGCTAAACGAACCGTTCACTGGGTACTTAGACGTACGAAAATCCCTATTGATTTACCTGTTTTTACAAGGAAATAAAATGTGAAAAAAATATTTCTACATCCCATGGCCTTTCCCAGCCATTTAAATTTTTCTCTTACAGGTCTAACACTTCCGAAGAACCAATACAAGGCCCAACCGGAACAATAAATAAAGCTAAACGAACCGTTCACTGGGTACTTACACGTACGAAAATCCCTATTGATTTACCTGTTTTTACAAGGAAATAAAATGTGAAAAAAATATTTCTACATCCAATGGCCTTTCCCAACCATTTAAATTTGTCTCTTACAGGTCTAACACTTCCGAAAAACCAATACAACGCCCACCCGGAACAATATATAAAGCTAAACGAACCGTTCACTGGGCACTTATCCGTATGAAAATCCCTATTGATTTACCTGATTTTACAAGGAAATAAAATGTGAAAAAAATATTTCTACATCCCATGGCCTTTCCCAACCATTTAAATTTTTCTCTTACAGGTCTAACACTTCGGAAAAACCAATACAATGCCCTTCTGGAACAATATATAAAGCTAAACGAACCGTTCACTGGGCACTTACACGTACGAAAATCCCTATTGATTTACCTGTTTTTACAAGGAAATAAAATGTGAAAAAAATATTTCTACATCCCATGGCCTTTCCCAACCATTTAAATTTTTCTCTTACAGGTATAACACTTCCGAAGAATCAATACAAGGCCCAACCGGAACAATAAATAAAGCTAAACGAACCGTTCACTGGGTACTTACACGTACGAAAATCCCTATTGATTTACCTGTTTTTACAAGGAAATAAAATGTGAAAAAAATATTTCTACATCCAATGGCCTTTCCCAACCATTTAAATTTGTCTCTTACAGGTCTAACACTTCCGAAAAACCAATACAACGCCCACCCGGAACAATATATAAAGCTAAACGAACCGTTCACTGGGCACTTATCCGTATGAAAATCCCTATTGATTTACCTGATTTTACAAGGAAATAAAATGTGAAAAAAATATTTCTACATCCCATGGCCTTTCCCAGCCATTTAAATTTTTCTCTTACAGGTCTAACACTTCCAAAAAACCAATACAACGCCCACCCGGAACAATATATAAAGCTAAACGAACCGTTCACTGGGCACTTATCCGTACGAAAATCCCTATTGTTTTACCTGTTTTTACACGGAAATAAAATATGAAAAAAATATCTCTACATCCCATGGCCTTTCCCAACCATTTAAATTTTTCTCTTACAGGTCTAACACTTCTGAAAAACCAATACAACGCCCACCCGGAACAATATATAAAGGTAAACGAACCGTTCACTGGGCACTTATCCGTACGAAAATCCCTATTGTTTTACCTGTTTTTACACGGAAATAAAATGTGAAAAAAATATTTCTAAATCCCATGGCCTTTCCCAACCATTTAAATTTTTCTCTTACAGGTCTAACACTTCCGAAAAACCAATACAACGCCCACCCGGAACAATATATAAAGTTAAACGAACCGTTCACTGGGCACTTATCCGTACGAAAATCCCTATTGTTTTACCTGTTTTTACAAGGAAATAAAGTGTGAAAAATATATTTCTACATCCCATGGCATTTCCCAACCATTTAAATTTTTCTCTTACAGGTCTAACACTTCTGAAAAACCAATACAACGCCCTCCCAGAACAATATATAAAGCTAAACGAACCGTTCACTGGGTACTTACACGTACGAAAATCGCTATTGATTTACCTGTTTTTACAAGGAAATAAAATGTAAAAAAAATATTTCTACATCCCATGGCCTTTCCCAACCATTTAAATTTTTCTCTTACTGGTCTAAGACTTCCGAAAAACCAATACAACGCCCACCCGGAACAATATATAAAGCTAAACGAACCGTTCACTGGGTACTTAGACGTACGAAAATCCCTATTGATTTACCTGTTTTTACAAGGAAATAAAATGTGAAAAAAATATTTCTACATCCCATGGCCTTTCCCAGCCATTTAAATTTTTCTCTTACAGGTCTAACACTTCCGAAGAACCAATACAAGGCCCAACCGGAACAATAAACAAAGCTAAACGAACCGTTCACTGGGTACTTACACGTACGAAAATCCCTATTGATTTACCTGTTTTTACAAGGAAATAAAATGTGAAAAAAATATTTCTACATCCAATGGCCTTTCCCAACCATTTAAATTTGTCTCTTACAGGTCTAACACTTCCGAAAAACCAATACAACGCCCACCCGGAACAATATATAAAGCTAAACGAACCGTTCACTGGGCACTTATCCGTATGAAAATCCCTATTGATTTACCTGATTTTACAAGGAAATAAAATGTGAAAAAAATATTTCTACATCCCATGGCCTTTCCCAACCATTTAAATTTTTCTCTTACAGGTCTAACACTTCCAAAAAACCAATACAACGCCCACCCGGAACAATATATAAAGCTAAACGAACCGTTCACTGGGCACTTACACGTACGAAAATCCCTATTGATTTACCTGTTTTTACAAGGAAATAAAATGTGAAAAAAATATTTCTACATCCCATGGCCTTTCCCAACCATTTAAATTTTTCTCTTACAGGTCTAACACTTCCGAAGAACCAATACAAGGCCCAACCGGAACAATAAATAATGCTAAACGAACCGTTCACTGGGTACTTACACGTACGAAAATCCCTATTGATTTACCTGTTTTTACAAGGAAATAAAATGTGAAAAAAATATTTCTACATCCAATGGCCTTTCCCAACCATTTAAATTTGTCTCTTACAGGTCTAACACTTCCGAAAAACCAATACAACGCCCACCCGGAACAATATATAAAGCTAAACGAACCGTTCACTGGGCACTTATCCGTATGAAAATCCCTATTGATTTACCTGATTTTACAAGGAAATAAAATGTGAAAAAAATATTTCTACATCCCATGGCCTTTCCCAACCATTTAAATTTTTCTCTTACAGGTCTAACACTTCCAAAAAACCAATACAACGCCCACCCGGAACAATATATAAAGCTAAACGAACCGTTCACTGGGCACTTATCCGTACGAAAATCCCTATTGTTTTACCTGTTTTTACACGGAAATAAAATATGAAAAAAATATCTCTACATCCCATGGCCTTTCCCAACCATTTAAATTTTTCTCTTACAGGTCTAACACTTCTGAAAAACCAATACAACGCCCACCCGGAACAATATATAAAGGTAAACGAACCGTTCACTGGGCACTTATCCGTACGAAAATCCCTATTGTTTTACCTGTTTTTACACGGAAATAAAATGTGAAAAAAATATTTCTACATCCAATGGCCTTTCCCAACCATTTAAATTTTTCTCTTACAGGTCTAACACTTCCGAAAAACCAATACAACGCCCACCCGGAACAATATATAAAGCTAAACGAACCGTTCACTGGGCACTTATCTGTACGGAAATCCCTATTGATTTACCTGTTTTTACAAGGAAATAAAATGTGAAAAAAATATTTCTACATCCCATGGCCTATCCCAACCATTTAAATTTTTCTCTTACAGGTCTAACACTTCCGAAAAACCAATACAACGCCCACCCGGAACAATATATAAAGCTAAACGAACCGTTCACTGGGTAGTTACACGTATGAAAATCCCTATTGATTTACCTGTTTTTACAAGGAAATAAAATGTGAAAAAAATATTTCTAAATCCCATGGCCTTTCCCAACCATTTAAATTTTTCTCTTACAGGTCTAACACTTCTGAAAAACCAATACAACGCCCTCCCAGAACAATATATAAAGCTAAACGAACCGTTCACTGGGTACTTACACGTACGAAAATCGCTATTGATTTACCTGTTTTTACAAGGAAATAAAATGTAAAAAAAATATTTCTACATCCCATGGCCTTTCCCAACCATTTAAATTTTTCTCTTACTGGGCTAAGACTTCCGAAAAACCAATACAACGCCCACCCGGAACAATATATAAAGCTAAACGAACCGTTCACTGGGCACTTATCCGTACGAAAATCCCTATTGTTTTACCTGTTTTTACACGGAAATAAAATGTGAAAAAAATATTTCTAAATCCCATGGCCTTTCCCAACCATTTAAATTTTTCTCTTACAGGTCTAACACTTCTGAAAAACCAATACAACGCCCACCCGGAACAATATATAAAGGTAAACGAACCGTTCACTGGGCACTTATCCGTACGAAAATCCCTATTGTTTTACCTGTTTTTACACGGAAATAAAATGTGAAAAAAATATTTCTAAATCCCATGGCCTTTCCCAACCATTTAAATTTTTCTCTTACAGGTCTAACACTTCCGAAAAACCAATACAACGCCCACCCGGAACAATATATAAAGTTAAACGAACCGTTCACTGGGCACTTATCCGTACGAAAATCCCTATTGTTTTACCTGTTTTTACAAGGAAATAAAGTGTGAAAAATATATTTCTACATCCCATGGCATTTCCCAACCATTTAAATTTTTCTCTTACAGGTCTAACACTTCTGAAAAACCAATACAACGCCCTCCCAGAACAATATATAAAGCTAAACGAACCGTTCACTGGGTACTTACACGTACGAAAATCGCTATTGATTTACCTGTTTTTACAAGGAAATAAAATGTAAAAAAAATATTTCTACATCCCATGGCCTTTCCCAACCATTTAAATTTTTCTCTTACTGGTCTAAGACTTCCGAAAAACCAATACAACGCCCACCCGGAACAATATATAAAGCTAAACGAACCGTTCACTGGGTACTTAGACGTACGAAAATCCCTATTGATTTACCTGTTTTTACAAGGAAATAAAATGTGAAAAAAATATTTCTACATCCCATGGCCTTTCCCAGCCATTTAAATTTTTCTCTTACAGGTCTAACACTTCCGAAGAACCAATACAAGGCCCAACCGGAACAATAAACAAAGCTAAACGAACCGTTCACTGGGTACTTACACGTACGAAAATCCCTATTGATTTACCTGTTTTTACAAGGAAATAAAATGTGAAAAAAATATTTCTACATCCAATGGCCTTTCCCAACCATTTAAATTTGTCTCTTACAGGTCTAACACTTCCGAAAAACCAATACAACGCCCACCCGGAACAATATATAAAGCTAAACGAACCGTTCACTGGGCACTTATCCGTATGAAAATCCCTATTGATTTACCTGATTTTACAAGGAAATAAAATGTGAAAAAAATATTTCTACATCCCATGGCCTTTCCCAACCATTTAAATTTTTCTCTTACAGGTCTAACACTTCCAAAAAACCAATACAACGCCCACCCGGAACAATATATAAAGCTAAACGAACCGTTCACTGGGCACTTACACGTACGAAAATCCCTATTGATTTACCTGTTTTTACAAGGAAATAAAATGTGAAAAAAATATTTCTACATCCCATGGCCTTTCCCAACCATTTAAATTTTTCTCTTACAGGTCTAACACTTCCGAAGAACCAATACAAGGCCCAACCGGAACAATAAATAATGCTAAACGAACCGTTCACTGGGTACTTACACGTACGAAAATCCCTATTGATTTACCTGTTTTTACAAGGAAATAAAATGTGAAAAAAATATTTCTACATCCAATGGCCTTTCCCAACCATTTAAATTTGTCTCTTACAGGTCTAACACTTCCGAAAAACCAATACAACGCCCACCCGGAACAATATATAAAGCTAAACGAACCGTTCACTGGGCACTTATCCGTATGAAAATCCCTATTGATTTACCTGATTTTACAAGGAAATAAAATGTGAAAAAAATATTTCTACATCCCATGGCCTTTCCCAACCATTTAAATTTTTCTCTTACAGGTCTAACACTTCCAAAAAACCAATACAACGCCCACCCGGAACAATATATAAAGCTAAACGAACCGTTCACTGGGCACTTATCCGTACGAAAATCCCTATTGTTTTACCTGTTTTTACACGGAAATAAAATATGAAAAAAATATTTCTACATCCAATGGCCTTTCCCAACCATTTAAATTTTTCTCTTACAGGTCTAACACTTCCGAAAAACCAATACAACGCCCACCCGGAACAATATATAAAGCTAAACGAACCGTTCACTGGGCACTTATCTGTACGGAAATCCCTATTGATTTACCTGTTTTTACAAGGAAATAAAATGTGAAAAAAATATTTCTACATCCCATGGCCTATCCCAACTATTTAAATTTTTCTCTTACAGGTCTAACACTTCCGAAAAACCAATACAACGCCCACCCGGAACAATATATAAAGCTAAACGAACCGTTCACTGGGTAGTTACACGTATGAAAATCCCTATTGATTTACCTGTTTTTACAAGGAAATAAAATGTGAAAAAAATATTTCTAAATCCCATGGCCTTTCCCAACCATTTAAATTTTTCTCTTACAGGTCTAACACTTCCGAAAAACCAATACAACGCCCACCCGGAACAATATATAAAGTTAAACGAACCGTTCACTGGGCACTTATCCGTACGAAAATCCCTATTGTTTTACCTGTTTTTACAAGGAAATAAAGTGTGAAAAATATATTTCTACATCCCATGGCCTTTCCCAACCATTTAAATTTTTCTCTTACAGGTCTAACACTTCTGAAAAACCAATACAACGCCCTCCCAGAACAATATATAAAGCTAAACGAACCGTTCACTGGGTACTTACACGTACGAAAATCGCTATTGATTTACCTGTTTTTACAAGGAAATAAAATGTAAAAAAAATATTTCTACATCCCATGGCCTTTCCCAACCATTTAAATTTTTCTCTTACTGGGCTAAGACTTCCGAAAAACCAATACAACGCCCACCCGGAACAATATATAAAGCTAAACGAACCGTTCACTGGGTACTTAGACGTACGAAAATCCCTATTGATTTACCTGTTTTTACAAGGAAATAAAATGTGAAAAAAATATTTCTACATCCCATGGCCTTTCCCAGCCATTTAAATTTTTCTCTTACAGGTCTAACACTTCTGAAGAACCAATACAAGGCCCAACCGGAACAATAAATAAAGCTAAACGAACCGTTCACTGGGCACTTATCCGTACGAAAATCCCTATTGATTTACCTGTTTTTACAAGGAAATAAAATGTGAAAAAAATATTTCTACATCCCATGGCCTTTCCCAACCATTTAAATTTTTCTCTTACAGGTCTAACACATCCGAAAAACCAATACAACGCCCACCCGGAACAATATATAAAGCTAAACGAACCGTTCACTGGGTAGTTACACGTATGAAAATCCCTATTGATTTACCTGTTTTTACAAGGAAATAAAATGTGAAAAAAATATTTCTAAATCCCATGGCCTTTACAAACCATTTAAATTTTTCTCTTACAGGTCTAACACTTCCGAAAAACCAATACAACGCCCACCCGGAACAATATATAAAGTTAAACGAACCGTTCACTGGGCACTTATCCGTACGAAAATCCCTATTGTTTTACCTGTTTTTACAAGGAAATAAAGTGTGAAAAATATATTTCTACATCCCATGGCCTTTCCCAACCATTTAAATTTTTCTCTTACAGGTCTAACACTTCTGAAAAACCAATACAACGCCCTCCCAGAACAATATATAAAGCTAAACGAACCGTTCACTGGGTACTTACACGTACGAAAATCGCTATTGATTTACCTGTTTTTACAAGGAAATAAAATGTAAAAAAAATATTTCTACATCCCATGGCCTTTCCCAACCATTAAAATTTTTCTCTTACTGGTCTAAGACTTCCGAAAAACCAATACAACGCCCACCCGGAACAATATATAAAGCTAAACGAACCGTTCACTGGGTACTTAGACGTACGAAAATCCCTATTGATTTACCTGTTTTTACAAGGAAATAAAATGTGAAAAAAATATTTCTACATCCCATGGCCTTTCCCAGCCATTTAAATTTTTCTCTTACAGGTCTAACACTTCCGAAGAACCAATACAAGGCCCAACCGGAACAATAAATAAAGCTAAACGAACCGTTCACTGGGTACTTACACGTACGAAAATCCCTATTGATTTACCTGTTTTTACAAGGAAATAAAATGTGAAAAAAATATTTCTACATCCAATGGCCTTTCCCAACCATTTAAATTTGTCTCTTACAGGTCTAACACTTCCGAAAAACCAATACAACGCCCACCCGGAACAATATATAAAGCTAAACGAACCGTTCACTGGGCACTTATCCGTATGAAAATCCCTATTGATTTACCTGATTTTACAAGGAAATAAAATGTGAAAAAAATATTTCTACATCCCATGGCCTTTCCCAACCATTTAAATTTTTCTCTTACAGGTCTAACACTTCCAAAAAACCAATACAACGCCCACCCGGAACAATATATAAAGCTAAACGAACCGTTCACTGGGCACTTACACGTACGAAAATCCCTATTGATTTACCTGTTTTTACAAGGAAATAAAATGTGAAAAAAATATTTCTACATCCCATGGCCTTTCCCAACCATTTAAATTTTTCTCTTACAGGTATAACACTTCCGAAGAACCAATACAAGGCCCAACCGGAACAATAAATAAAGCTAAACGAACCGTTCACTGGGTACTTACACGTACGAAAATCCCTATTGATTTACCTGTTTTTACAAGGAAATAAAATGTGAAAAAAATATTTCTACATCCAATGGCCTTTCCCAACCATTTAAATTTGTCTCTTACAGGTCTAACACTTCCGAAAAACCAATACAACGCCCACCCGGAACAATATATAAAGCTAAACGAACCGTTCACTGGGCACTTATCCGTATGAAAATCCCTATTGATTTACCTGATTTTACAAGGAAATAAAATGTGAAAAAAATATTTCTACATCCCATGGCCTTTCCCAACCATTTAAATTTTTCTCTTACAGGTCTAACACTTCCAAAAAACCAATACAACGCCCACCCGGAACAATATATAAAGCTAAACGAACCGTTCACTGGGCACTTATCCGTACGAAAATCCCTATTGTTTTACCTGTTTTTACACGGAAATAAAATATGAAAAAAATATCTCTACATCCCATGGCCTTTCCCAACCATTTAAATTTTTCTCTTACAGGTCTAACACTTCTGAAAAACCAATACAACGCCCACCCGGAACAATATATAAAGGTAAACGAACCGTTCACTGGGCACTTATCCGTACGAAAATCCCTATTGTTTTACCTGTTTTTACACGGAAATAAAATGTGAAAAAAATATTTCTACATCCAATGGCCTTTCCCAACCATTTAAATTTTTCTCTTACAGGTCTAACACTTCCGAAAAACCAATACAATGCCCACCCGGAACAATATATAAAGCTAAACGAACCGTTCACTGGGCACTTATCTGTACGGAAATCCCTATTGATTTACCTGTTTTTACAAGGAAATAAAATGTGAAAAAAATATTTCTACATCCCATGGCCTATCCCAACCATTTAAATTTTTCTCTTACAGGTCTAACACTTCCGAAAAACCAATACAACGCCCACCCGGAACAATATATAAAGCTAAACGAACCGTTCACTGGGTAGTTACACGTATGAAAATCCCTATTGATTTACCTGTTTTTACAAGGAAATAAAATGTGAAAAAAATATTTCTAAATCCCATGGCCTTTCCCAACCATTTAAATTTTTCTCTTACAGGTCTAACACTTCCGAAAAACCAATACAACGCCCACCCGGAACAATATATAAAGTTAAACGAACCGTTCACTGGGCACTTATCCGTACGAAAATCCCTATTGTTTTACCTGTTTTTACAAGGAAATAAAGTGTGAAAAATATATTTCTACATCCCATGGCCTTTCCCAACCATTTAAATTTTTCTCTTACAGGTCTAACACTTCTGAAAAACCAATACAACGCCCTCCCAGAACAATATATAAAGCTAAACGAACCGTTCACTGGGTACTTACACGTACGAAAATCGCTATTGATTTACCTGTTTTTACAAGGAAATAAAATGTAAAAAAAATATTTCTACATCCCATGGCCTTTCCCAACCATTTAAATTTTTCTCTTACTGGTCTAAGACTTCCGAAAAACCAATACAACGCCCACCCGGAACAATATATAAAGCTAAACGAACCGTTCACTGGGTACTTAGACGTACGAAAATCCCTATTGATTTACCTGTTTTTACAAGGAAATAAAATGTGAAAAAAATATTTCTACATCCCATGGCCTTTCCCAGCCATTTAAATTTTTCTCTTACAGGTCTAACACTTCCGAAGAACCAATACAAGGCCCAACCGGAACAATAAATAAAGCTAAACGAACCGTTCACTGGGTACTTACACGTACGAAAATCCCTATTGATTTACCTGTTTTTACAAGGAAATAAAATGTGAAAAAAATATTTCTACATCCAATGGCCTTTCCCAACCATTTAAATTTGTCTCTTACAGGTCTAACACTTCTGAAAAACCAATACAACGCCCACCCGGAACAATATATAAAGCTAAACGAACCGTTCACTGGGCACTTATCCGTATGAAAATCCCTATTGATTTACCTGATTTTACAAGGAAATAAAATGTGAAAAAAATATTTCTACATCCCATGGCCTTTCCCAACCATTTAAATTTTTCTCTTACAGGTCTAACACTTCCAAAAAACCAATACAACGCCCACCCGGAACAATATATAAAGCTAAACGAACCGTTCACTGGGCACTTACACGTACGAAAATCCCTATTGATTTACCTGTTTTTACAAGGAAATAAAATGTGAAAAAAATATTTCTACATCCCATGGCCTTTCCCAACCATTTAAATTTTTCTCTTACAGGTCTAACACTTCCGAAGAACCAATACAAGGCCCAACCGGAACAATAAATAATGCTAAACGAACCGTTCACTGGGTACTTACACGTACGAAAATCCCTATTGATTTACCTGTTTTTACAAGGAAATAAAATGTGAAAAAAATATTTCTACATCCAATGGCCTTTCCCAACCATTTAAATTTGTCTCTTACAGGTCTAACACTTCCGAAAAACCAATACAACGCCCACCCGGAACAATATATAAAGCTAAACGAACCGTTCACTGGGCACTTATCCGTATGAAAATCCCTATTGATTTACCTGATTTTACAAGGAAATAAAATGTGAAAAAAATATTTCTACATCCCATGGCCTTTCCCAACCATTTAAATTTTTCTCTTACAGGTCTAACACTTCCAAAAAACCAATACAACGCCCACCCGGAACAATATATAAAGCTAAACGAACCGTTCACTGGGCACTTATCCGTACGAAAATCCCTATTGTTTTACCTGTTTTTACACGGAAATAAAATATGAAAAAAATATCTCTACATCCCATGGCCTTTCCCAACCATTTAAATTTTTCTCTTACAGGTCTAACACTTCTGAAAAACCAATACAACGCCCACCCGGAACAATATATAAAGGTAAACGAACCGTTCACTGGGCACTTATCCGTACGAAAATCCCTATTGTTTTACCTGTTTTTACACGGAAATAAAATGTGAAAAAAATATTTCTACATCCAATGGCCTTTCCCAACCATTTAAATTTTTCTCTTACAGGTCTAACACTTCCGAAAAACCAATACAACGCCCACCCGGAACAATATATAAAGCTAAACGAACCGTTCACTGGGCACTTATCTGTACGGAAATCCCTATTGATTTACCTGTTTTTACAAGGAAATAAAATGTGAAAAAAATATTTCTACATCCCATGGCCTATCCCAACCATTTAAATTTTTCTCTTACAGGTCTAACACTTCCGAAAAACCAATACAACGCCCTCCCAGAACAATATATAAAGCTAAACGAACCGTTCACTGGGTACTTACACGTACGAAAATCGCTATTGATTTACCTGTTTTTACAAGGAAATAAAATGTAAAAAAAATATTTCTACATCCCATGGCCTTTCCCAACCATTTAAATTTTTCTCTTACTGGGCTTAGACTTCCGAAAAACCAATACAACGCCCACCCGGAACAATATATAAAGCTAAACGAACCGTTCACTGGGTACTTAGACGTACGAAAATCCCTATTGATTTACCTGTTTTTACAAGGAAATAAAATGTGAAAAAAATATTTCTACATCCCATGGCCTTTCCCAGCCATTTAAATTTTTCTCTTACAGGTCTAACACTTCCGAAGAACCAATACAAGGCCCAACCGGAACAATAAATAAAGCTAAACGAACCGTTCACTGGGTACTTACACGTACGAGAATCCCTATTGATTTACCTGTTTTTACAAGGAAATAAAATGTGAAAAAAATATTTCTACATCCAATGGCCTTTCCCAACCATTTAAATTTGTCTCTTACAGGTCTAACACTTCTGAAAAACCAATACAACGCCCACCCGGAACAATATATAAAGCTAAACGAACCGTTCACTGGGCACTTATCCGTATGAAAATCCCTATTGATTTACCTGATTTTACAAGGAAATAAAATGTGAAAAAAATATTTCTACATCCCATGGCCTTTCCCAACCATTTAAATTTTTCTCTTACAGGTCTAACACTTCCAAAAAACCAATACAACGCCCACCCGGAACAATATATAAAGCTAAACGAACCGTTCACTGGGCACTTATCCGTACGAAAATCCCTATTGTTTTACCTGTTTTTACACGGAAATAAAATGTGAAAAAAATATTTCTACATCCAATGGCCTTTCCCAACCATTTAAATTTTTCTCTTACAGGTCTAACACTTCCGAAAAACCAATACAACGCCCACCCGGAACAATATATAAAGCTAAACGAACCGTTCACTGGGCACTTATCTGTACGGAAATCCCTATTGATTTACCTGTTTTTACAAGGAAATAAAATGTGAAAAAAATATTTCTACATCCCATGGCCTATCCCAACCATTTAAATTTTTCTCTTACAGGTCTAACACTTCCGAAAAACCAATACAACGCCCACCCGGAACAATATATAAAGCTAAACGAACCGTTCACTGGGTAGTTACACGTATGAAAATCCCTATTGATTTACCTGTTTTTACAAGGAAATAAAATGTGAAAAAAATATTTCTAAATCCCATGGCCTTTCCCAACCATTTAAATTTTTCTCTTACAGGTCTAACACTTCCGAAAAACCAATACAACGCCCACCCGGAACAATATATAAAGTTAAACGAACCGTTCACTGGGCACTTATCCGTACGAAAATCCCTATTGTTTTACCTGTTTTTACAAGGAAATAAAGTGTGAAAAATATATTTCTACATCCCATGGCCTTTCCCAACCATTTAAATTTTTCTCTTACAGGTCTAACACTTCTGAAAAACCAATACAACGCCCTCCCAGAACAATATATAAAGCTAAACGAACCGTTCACTGGGTACTTACACGTACGAAAATCGCTATTGATTTACCTGTTTTTACAAGGAAATAAAATGTAAAAAAAATATTTCTACATCCCATGGCCTTTCCCAACCATTTAAATTTTTCTCTTACTGGGCTAAGACTTCCGAAAAACCAATACAACGCCCACCCGGAACAATATATAAAGCTAAACGAACCGTTCACTGGGTACTTAGACGTACGAAAATCCCTATTGATTTACCTGTTTTTACAAGGAAATAAAATGTGAAAAAAATATTTCTACATCCCATGGCCTTTCCCAGCCATTTAAATTTTTCTCTTACAGGTCTAACACTTCCAAAGAACCAATACAAGGCCCAACCGGAACAATAAATAAAGCTAAACGAACCGTTCACTGGGTACTTACACGTACGAAAATCCCTATTGATTTACCTGTTTTTACAAGGAAATAAAATGTGAAAAAAATATTTCTACATCCAATGGCCTTTCCCAACCATTTAAATTTGTCTCTTACAGGTCTAACACTTCCGAAAAACCAATACAACGCCCACCCGGAACAATATATAAAGCTAAACGAACCGTTCACTGGGCACTTATCCGTATGAAAATCCCTATTGATTTACCTGATTTTACAAGGAAATAAAATGTGAAAAAAATATTTCTACATCCCATGGCCTTTCCCAACCATTTAAATTTTTCTCTTACAGGTCTAACACTTCCAAAAAACCAATACAACGCCCACCCGGAACAATATATAAAGCTAAACGAACCGTTCACTGGGCACTTATCCGTACGAAAATCCCTATTGTTTTACCTGTTTTTACACGGAAATAAAATGTGAAAAAAATATTTCTACATCCAATGGCCTTTCCCAACCATTTAAATTTTTCTCTTACAGGTCTAACACTTCCGAAAAACCAATACAACGCCCACCCGGAACAATATATAAAGCTAAACGAACCGTTCACTGGGCACTTATCTGTACGGAAATCCCTATTGATTTACCTGTTTTTACAAGGAAATAAAATGTGAAAAAAATATTTCTACATCCCATGGCCTTTCCCAACCATTTAAATTTGTCTCTTACAGGTCTAACACTTCCGAAAAACCAATACAACGTCCACCCGGAACAATATATAAAGCTAAACGAACCGTTCACTGGGTAGTTACACGTACGAAAATCCCTATTGATTTACCTGTTTTTACAAGGAAATAAAATGTGAAAAAAATTGTTCTAAACCCCATGGCCTTTCGCAACCATTTAAATTTTTCTCTTACAGGTCTAACACTTCCGAAAAACCAATACAACGCCCACCCGGAACAATATATAAAGCTAAACGAACCGTTCACTGGGCACTTATCCGTACGAAAATCCCTATTGTTTTACCTGTTTTTACAAGGAAATAAAATGTGAAAAAAATATTTCTACATCCAATGGCCTTTCCCAACCATTTAAATTTTTCTCTTACAGGTCTAACACTTCCGAAAAACCAATACAACGCCCACCCGGAACAATATATAAAGCTAAACGAACCGTTCACTGGGCACTTATCTGTACGGAAATCCCTATTGATTTACCTGTTTTTACAAGGAAATAAAATGTGAAAAAAATATTTCTACATCCCATGGCCTATCCCAACCATTTAAATTTTTCTCTTACAGGTCTAACACTTCCGAAAAACCAATACAACGCCCACCCGGAACAATATATAAAGCTAAACGAACCGTTCACTGGGTAGTTACACGTACGAAAATCCCTCTTGATTTACCTGTTTTTACAAGGAAATAAAATGTGAAAAAAAAATTTCTAAATCCCATGGCCTTTCCCAACCATTTAAATTTTTCTCTTACAGGTCTAACACTTCCGAAAAACCAATACAACGCCCACCCGGAACAATATATAAAGCTAAACGAACCGTTCACTGGGCACTTATCCGTACGAAAATCCCTATTGTTTTACCTGTTTTTACAAGGAAATAAAGTGTGAAAAAAATATTTCTACATCCCATGGCCTTTCCCAACCATTTAAATTTTTCTCTTACAGGTCTAACACTTCTGAAAAACCAATACAACGCCCTCCGAGAACAATATATAAAGCTAAACGAACCGTTCACTGGGTACTTACACGTACGAAAATCCCTATTGATTTACCTGTTTTTACAAGGAAATAAAATGTGAAAAAAATATTTCTACATCCCATGGCCTTTCCCAGCCATTTAAATTTTTCTCTTACAGGTCTAACACTTCCGAAAAACCAATACAACGCCCTCCCGGAACAATATATACAGCTCAACGAACCGTTCACTGGGCACTTATCCGTACGAAAATCCCTATTGATTTACCTGTTTTTACAAGGAAATAAAATATGAAAAAAATATCTCTACATCCCATGGCCTTTCCCAACCATTTAAATTTTTCTCTTACAGGTCTAACACTTCTGAAAAACCAATACAACGCCCACCCGGAACAATATATAAAGCTAAACGAACCGTTCACTGGGCACTTATCCGTACGAAAATCCCTATTGTTTTACCTGTTTTTACACGGAAATAAAATGTGAAAAAAATATTTCTACATCCAATGGCCTTTCCCAACCATTTAAATTTTTCTCTTACAGGTCTAACACTTCCGAAAAACCAATACAACGCCCAGCCGGAACAATATATAAAGCTAAACGAACCGTTCACTGGGCACTTATCCGTACGAAAATCCCTATTGTTTTACCTGTTTTTACACGGAAATAAAATGTGAAAAAAATATTTCTACATCCAATGGCCTTTCCCAACCATTTAAATTTTTCTCTTACAGGTCTAACACTTCCGAAAAACCAATACAACGCCCACCCGGAACAATATATAAAGCTAAACGAACCGTTCACTGGGCACTTATCTGTACGGAAATCCCTATTGATTTACCTGTTTTTACACGGAAATAAAATGTGAAAAAAATATTTCTACATCCCATGGCCTTTCCCAACCATTTAAATTTTTCTCTTACAGGTCTAACACTTCCGAAAAACCAATACAACGCCCACCCGGGACAATATATAAAGTTAAACGAACCGTTCACTGGGCACTTATCCGTACGAAAATCCCTATTGTTTTACCTGTTTTTACAAGGAAATAAAGTGTGAAAAATATATTTCTACATCCCATGGCCTTTCCCAACCATTTAAATTTTTCTCTTACAGGTCTAACACTTCTGAAAAACCAATACAACGCCCTCCCAGAACAATATATAAAGCTAAACGAACCGTTCACTGGGTACTTACACGTACGAAAATCCCTATTGATTTACCTGATTTTACAAGGAAATATAATGTAAAAAAAATATTTCTACATCCCATGGCCTTTCCCAACCATTTAAATTTTTCTCTTACTGGTCTAAGACTTCCGAAAAACCAATACAACGCCCACCCGGAACAATATATAAAGCTAAACGAACCGTTCACTGGGTACTTAGACGTACGAAAATCCCTATTGATTTACCTGTTTTTACAAGGAAATAAAATGTGAAAAAAATATTTCTACATCCCATGGCCTTTCCCAGCCATTTAAATTTTTCTCTTACAGGTCTAACAGTTCCGAAGAACCAATACAAGGCCCAACCGGAACAATAAATAAAGCTAAACGAACCGTTCACTGGGTACATACACGTACGAAAATCCCTATTGGTTTACCTGTTTTTACAAGGAAATAAAATGTGAAAAAAATATTTCTACATCCAATGGCCTTTCCCAACCATTTAAATTTGTCTCTTACAGGTCTAACACTTCTGAAAAACCAATACAACGCCCACCCGGAACAATATATAAAGCTAAACGAACCGTTCACTGGGCACTTATCCGTATGAAAATCACTATTGATTTACCTGATTTTACAAGGAAATAAAATGTGAAAAAAATATTTCTACATCCCATGGCCTTTCCCAACCATTTAAATTTTTCTCTTACAGGTCTAACACTTCCGAAAAACCTATACAACGCCCACCCGGAACAATATATAAAGCTAAACGAACCGTTCACTGGGTACTTATGCGTACGAAAATCCCTATTGATTTACCTGTTTTTACAAGGAAATAAAATATGAAAAAAATATCTCTACATCCCATGGCCTTTCCCAACCATTTAAATTTTTCTCTTACAGGTCTAACACTTCTGAAAAACCAATACAACGCCCACCCGGAACAATATATAAAGCTAAACGAACCGTTCACTGGGCACTTATCCGTACGAAAATCCCTATTGTTTAACCTGTTTTTACAAGGAAATAAAGTGTGAAAAAAATATTTCTACATCCCATGGCCTTTCCCAACCATTTAAATTTTTCTCTTACAGGTCTAACACTTCTGAAAAACCAATACAACGCCCACCCGGAACAATATATAAAGCTAAACGAACCGTTCACTGGGTACTTATGCGTACGAAAATCCCTATTGATTTACCTGTTTTAACAAGGAAATAAAATGTGAAAAAAATATTTCTACATCCCATGGCCTTTCCCAACCATTTAAATTTTTCTCTTACAGGTCTAACACTTCTGAAAAACCAATACAACGCCCACCCGGAACAATATATAAAGCTAAACGAACCGTTCACTGGGCACTTATCCGTATGAAAATCCCTATTGTTTTACCTGTTTTTACAAGGAAATAAAATGTGAAAAAAATATTTCTACATCCCATGGCCTTTCCCAACCATTTAAATTTTTCTCTTACAGGTCTAACACTTCCGAAAAACCAATACAACACCCACCTGGAACAATATATAAAGCTAAACGAACCGTTCAATGGGCACTTATCCTTACGATAATCCCTATTGATTTACCTGTTTTTACAAGGAAATAAAATGTGAAAAAAAATTTTCTAAATCCCATGGCCTTTCCCAACCATTTAAATTTTTCTCTGCCAGGTCTAACACTTCCGAAAAACCAATACAACGCCCACCCGGAACAATATATAAAGCTAAACGAACCGTTCACTGGGCACTTATCCGTACGAAAATCCCTATTGTTTTACCTGTTTTTACAAGGAAATAAAGTGTGAAAAAAATATTTCTACATCCCATGGCCTTTCCCAACCATTTAAATTTTTCTCTTACAGGTCTAACACTTCTGAAAAACCAATACAACGCCCTCCCAGAACAATATATAAAGCTAAACGAACCGTTCACTGGGTACTTACACGTACGAAAATCCCTATTGATTTACCTGTTTTTACAAGGAAATAAAATGTGAAAAAAATATTTCTACATCCCATGGCCTTTCCCAGCCATTTAAATTTTTCTCTTACAGGTCTAACACTTCCGAAAAACCAATACAACGCCCTCCAGGAACAATATATAAAGCTAAACGAACCGTTCACTGGGCACTTATCCGTACGAAAATCCCTATTGTTTAACCTGTTTTTACAAGGAAATAAAGTGTGAAAAAAATATTTCTACATCCCATGGCCTTTCCCAACCATTTAAATTTTTCTCTTACAGGTCTAACACTTCCGAAAAACCAATACAACGCCCACCCGGAACAATATATAAAGCTAAACGAACCGTTCACTGGGTACTTATGCGTACGAAAATCCCTATTGATTTACCTGTTTTAACAAGGAAATAAAATGTGAAAAAAATATTTCTACATCCCATGGCCTTTCCCAACCATTTAAATTTTTCTCTTACAGGTCTAACACTTCTGAAAAACCAATACAACGCCCACCCGGAACAATATATAAAGCTAAACGAACCGTTCACTGGGCACTTATCCGTATGAAAATCCCTATTGTTTTACCTGTTTTTACAAGGAAATAAAATGTGAAAAAAATATTTCTACATCCCATGGCCTTTCCCAACCATTTAAATTTTTCTCTTACAGGTCTAACTCTTCTGAAAAACCAAAACAACACCCACCTGGAACAATATATAAAGCTAAACGAACCGTTCAATGGGCACTTATCCTTACGAAAATCCCTATTGATTTACCTGTTTTTACAAGGAAATAAAATGTGAAAAAAATATTTCTACATCACATGGCCTTTCCCAACCATTTAAATTTTTCTCTTACAGGTCTAACACTTCCGAAAAACCAATACAACGCCCACCCGAAACAATATATAAAGCTAAACGAACCGTTCACTGGGCACTTATCTGTACGGAAATCCCTATTGATTTACCTGTTTTTACAAGGAAATAAAATGTGAAAAAAATATTTCTACATCACATGGCCTTTCCCAACCATTTAAATTTTTCTCTTACAGGTCTAACACTTCCGAAAAACCAATACAACGCCCTCCCAGAAAAATATATAAAGCTAAACTCTCCGTTCACTGGGTACTTACACGTACGAAAATCCCTATTGTTTTACCTGTTTTTACAAGGAAATAAAATGTGAAAAAAATATTTCCACATCCCATGGCCTTTCCCAACCATTTAAATTTGTCTCTTACAGGTCTAACACTTCCGAAAAACCAATACAACGCCCACCCGGAACAATATATAAAGCTAAACGAACCGTTCACTGGGCACTTATCCGTATGAAAATCCCTCTTGATTTACCTGATTTTACAAGGAAATAAAATGGGGAAAAAATATTTCTACATCCCATGGCCTTTTCCAACCATTTAAATTTTTCTCTTACAGGTCTAACACTTCCGAAAAACCAATACAACGCCCACCCGGAACAATATATAAAGCTAAACGAACCGTTCACTGGGCACTTATCCGTACGAAAATCCCTATTGATTTACCTGTTTTTACAAGGAAATAAAATGTGAAAAAAATATTTCTACATCCCATGGTCTTTCCCAACAATTTAAATTTTTCTCTTACAGGTCTAACACTTCCGAAAAACCAATACAACGCCCACCCGGAACAATATATAAAGCTAAACGAACCGTTCACTGGGTACTTATGCGTACGAAAATCCCTATTGATTTACCTGTTTTAACAAGGAAATAAAATGTTAAAAATATATTTCTACATCCCATTGCCTTTCCCAACCATTTAAATTTTTCTCTTACAGGTCTAACACTTCTGAAAAACCAATACAACGCCCACCCGGAACAATATATAAAGCTAAACGAACCGTTCACTGGGCACTTATCCGTACGAAAATCCCTATTGTTTTACCTGTTTTTACAAGGAAATAAAATGTGAAAAAAATATTTCTACATCCCATGGCCTTTCCCAACCATTTAAATTTTTCTCTTACAGGTCTAACACTTCCAAAAAACCAATACAACGCCCACCCGGAACAATATATAAAGCTAAACGAACCGTTCACTGGGCACTTATCCGTACGAAAATCCCTATTGTTTAACCTGTTTTTACAAGGAAATAAAGTGTGAAAAAAATATTTCTACATCCCATGGCCTTTCCCAACCATTTAAATTTTTCTCTTACAGGTCTAACACTTCCAAAAAACGAATACAACGCCCACCCGGAACAATATATAAAGCTAAACGAACCGTTCACTGGGCACTTATCCGTACGAAAATCCCTATTGATTTACCTGTTTTTACAAGGAAATAAAATGTGAAAAAAATATTTCTACATCCCATGGTCTTTCCCAACAATTTAAATTTTTCTCTTACAGGTCTAACACTTCCGAAAAACCAATACAACGCCCACCCGAAACAATATATAAAGCTAAACGAACCGTTCACTGGGCACTTATCTGTACGGAAATCCCTATTGATTTACCTGTTTTTACAAGGAAATAAAATGTGAAAAAAATATTTCTACATCCCATGGCCTTTCCCAACCATTTAAATTTTTCTCTTACAGGTCTAACACTTCCGAAAAACCAATACAACGCCCACCCGGAACAATATATAAAGCTAAACGAACCGTTCACTGGGCACTTATCCGTACGAAAATCCCTATTGTTTAACCTGTTTTTACAAGGAAATAAAGTGTGAAAAAAATATTTCTACATCCCATGGCCTTTCCCAACCATTTAAATTTTTCTCTTACAGGTCTAACACTTCTGAAAAACCAATACAACGCCCACCCGGAACAATATATAAAGCTAAACGAACCGTTCACTGGGCACTTATCCGTACGAAAATCCCTATTGTTTTACCTGTTTTTACAAGGAAATAAAATGTGAAAAAAATATTTCTACATCCCATGGCCTTTCCCAACCATTTAAATTTTTCTCTTACAGGTCTAACACTTCCAAAAAACCAATACAACACCCACCTGGAACAATATATAAAGCTAAACGAACCGTTCAATGGGCACTTATCCTTACGAAAATCCCTATTGATTTACCTGTTTTTACAAGGAAATAAAATGTGAAAAAAATATTTCTACATCCCATGGCCTTTCCCAACCATTTAAATTTTTCTCTTACAGGTCTAACACTTCCGAAAAACCAATACAACGCCCACCCGAAACAATATATAAAGCTAAACGAACCGTTCACTGGGAACTTATCTGTACGGAAATCCCTATTGATTTACCTGTTTTTACAAGGAAATAAAATGTGAAAAAAGTATTTCTACATCCCATGGCCTTTCCCAACCATTTAAATTTTTCTCTTACAGGTCTAACACTTCCGAAAAACCAATACAACGTCCACCCGGAACAATATATAAAGCTAAACGAACCGTTCACTGGGTAGTTACACGTACGAAAATCCCTATTGAATTACCTGTTTTTACAAGGAAATAAAATGTGAAAAAAATATTTCTAAATCCCATGGCCTTTCCCAACCATTTAAATTTTTCTCATACAGGTCTAACACTTGCGAAAAACCAATACAATGCCCACCCGGAACAATATATAAAGCTAAACGAACCGTTCACTGGGAACTTATCTGTACGGAAATCCCTATTGATTTACCTGTTTTTACAAGGAAATAAAATGTGAAAAAAGTATTTCTACATCCCATGGCCTTTCCCAACCATTTAAATTTTTCTCTTACAGGTCTAACACTTCCGAAAAACCAATACAACGTCCACCCGGAACAATATATAAAGCTAAACGAACCGTTCACTGGGTAGTTACACGTACGAAAATCCCTATTGAATTACCTGTTTTTACAAGGAAATAAAATGTGAAAAAAATATTTCTAAATCCCATGGCCTTTCCCAACCATTTAAATATTTCTCATACAGGTCTAACACTTGCGAAAAACCAACACAATGCCCACCCGGAACAATATATAAAGCTAAACGAACCGTTCACTGGGTAGTTACACGTACGAAAATCCCTATTGAATTACCTGTTTTTACAAGGAAATAAAATGTGAAAAAAATATTTCTAAATCCCATGGCCTTTCCCAACCATTTAAATTTTTCTCATACAGGTCTAACACTTCCGAAAAACCAATACAATGCCCACCCGGAACAATATATAAAGCTAAACGAACCGTTCACTGGGCACTTATCCGTACGAAAATCCCTATTGATTTACCTGTTTTTACAAGGAAATAAAATGTGAAAAAAATATTTCTACATCCCATGGTCTTTCCCAACAATTTAAATTTTTCTCTTACAGGTCTAACACTTCCGAAAAACCTATACAACGCCCACCCGGAACAATATATAAAGCTAAACGAACCGTTCACTGGGCACTTATCCGTACGAAAATCCCTATTGTTTTACCTGTTTTTACAAGGAAATAAAGTGTGAAAAAAATATTTCTACATCCCATGGCCATTCCCAACCATTTAAATTTTTCTCTTACAGGTCTAACACTTCTGAAAAACCAATACAACGCCCTCCCAGAACAATATATAAAGCTAAACGAACCGTTCACTGGGTACTTACACGTACGAAAATCCCTATTGATTTACCTGTTTTTACTAGGAAATAAAATGTGAAAAAAATATTTCTAAATCCCATGGCCTTTCCCAACCATTTAAATTTTTCTCATACAGGTCTAACACTTGCGAAAAACCAACACAACGCCCTCCCGGAACAATATATAAAGCTAAACGAACCGTTCACTGGGCACTTATCCGTACGAAAATCCCTATTGTTTAACCTGTTTTTACAAGGAAATAAAGTGTGAAAAAAATATTTCTACATCCCATGGCCTTTCCCAACCATTTAATTTTTTCTCTTACAGGTCTAACACTTCCGAAAAACCAATACAACGCCCACCCGGAACAATATATAAAGCTAAACGAACCGTTCACTGGGTACTTATGCGTACGAAAATCCCTATTGATTTACCTGTTTTAACAAGGAAATAAAATGTGAAAAAAATATTTCTACATCCCATGGCCTTTCCCAACCATTTAAATTTTTCTCTTACAGGTCTAACACTTCTGAAAAACCAATACAACGCCCACCCGGAACAATATATAAAGCTAAACGAACCGTTCACTGGGCACTTATCCGTATGAAAATCCCTATTGTTTTACCTGTTTTTACAAGGAAATAAAATGTGAAAAAAATATTTCTACATCCCATGGCCTATCCCAACCATTTAAATTTTTCTCTTACAGGTCTAACACTTCCGAAAAACCAATACAACACCCACCTGGAACAATATATAAAGCTAAACGAACCGTTCAATGGGCACTTATCCTTACGAAAATCCCTATTGATTTACCTGTTTTTACAAGGAAATAAAATGTGAAAAAAATATTTCTACATCCCATGGCCTTTCCCAACCATTTAAATTTTTCTCTTACAGGTCTAACACTTCTGAAAAACCAATACAACGCCCACCCGGAACAATATATAAAGCTAAACGAACCGTTCACTGGGCACTTATCCGTATGAAAATCCCTATTGTTTTACCTGTTTTTACAAGGAAATAAAATGTGAAAAAAATATTTCTACATCCCATGGCCTATCCCAACCATTTAAATTTTTCTCTTACAGGTCTAACACTTCCGAAAAACCAATACAACACCCACCTGGAACAATATATAAAGCTAAACGAACCGTTCAATGGGCACTTATCCTTACGAAAATCCCTATTGATTTACCTGTTTTTACAAGGAAATAAAATGTGAAAAAAATATTTCTACATCCCATGGCCTTTCCCAACCATTTAAATTTTTCTCTTACAGGTCTAACACTTCCGAAAAACCAATACAACGCCCACCCGAAACAATATATAAAGCTAAACGAACCGTTCACTGGGCACTTATCTGTACGGAAATCCCTATTGATTTACCTGTTTTTACAAGGAAATAAAATGTGAAAAAAATATTTCTACATCCCATGGCCTTTCCCAACCATTTAAATTTTTCTCTTACAGGTCTAACACTTCCGAAAAACCAATACAACGCCCACCCGGAACAATATATAAAGCTAAACGAACCGTTCACTGGGCACTTATCCGTACGAAAGTCCCTATTGTTTAACCTGTTTTTACAAGGAAATAAAGTGTGAAAAAAATATTTCTACATCCCATGGCCTTTCCCAACCATTTAAATTTTTCTCTTACAGGTCTAACACTTCCGAAAAACCAATACAACGCCCTCCCAGAACAATGTATAAAGCTAAACTCTCCGTTCACTGGGTACTTACACGTACGAAAATCCCTATTGTTTTACCTGTTTTTACAAGGAAATAAAATGTGAAAAAAATATTTCCACATCCCATGGCCTTTCCCAACCATTTAAATTTTTCTCTTACAGGTCTAACACTTCCAAAAAACCAATACAACACCCACCTGGAACAATATATAAAGCTAAACGAACCGTTCAATGGGCACTTATCCTTACGAAAATCCCTATTGATTTACCTGTTTTTACAAGGAAATAAAATGTGAAAAAAATATTTCTAAATCCCATGGCCTTTCCCAACCATTTAAATTTTTCTCTTACAGGTCTAACACTTCCGAAAAACCAATACAACGCCCACCCGGAACAATATATAAAGCTAAACGAACCGTTCACTGGGAACTTATCTGTACGGAAATCCCTATTGATTTACCTGTTTTTACAAGGAAATAAAATGTGAAAAAAGTATTTCTACATCCCATGGCCTTTCCCAACCATTTAAATTTTTCTCTTACAGGTCTAACACTTCCGAAAAACCAATACAACGTCCACCCGGAACAATATATAAAGCTAAACGAACCGTTCACTGGGTAGTTACACGTACGAAAATCCCTATTGAATTACCTGTTTTTACAAGGAAATAAAATGTGAAAAAAATATTTCTAAATCCCATGGCCTTTCCCAACCATTTAAATTTTTCTCTTACAGGTCTAACACTTCCGAAAAACCAATACAACGCCCACCCGGAACAATATATAAAGCTAAACGAACCGTTCACTGGGTAGTTACACGTACGAAAATCCCTATTGATTTACCTGTTTTTACAAGGAAATAAAATGTGAAAAAAAAATTTCTAAATCCCATGGCCTTTCCCAACCATTTAAATTTTTCTCATACAGGTCTAACACTTCCGAAAAACCAATACAATGCCCACCCGGAACAATATATAAAGCTAAACGAACCGTTCACTGGGCACTTATCCGTACGAAAATCCCTATTGATTTACCTGTTTTTACAAGGAAATAAAATGTGAAAAAAATATTTCTACATCCCATGGCCTTTCCCAGCCATTTAAATTTTTCTCTTACAGGTCTAACACTTCCGAAGAACCAATAAACGCCCAACCGGAACAATAAATAAAGCTAAACGAACCGTTCACTGGGTACTTATCCGTACGAAAATCCCTATTGATTTACCTGTTTTTACAAGGAAATAAAATGTGAAAAAAATATTTCTACATCCCATGGCCTTTCCCAGCCATTTAAATTTTACTCTTACAGGTCTAACACTTCCGAAAAACCAATACAACGCCCTCCCGGAACAATATATAAAGATAAACGAACAGTTCACTGGGTACTTACACGTACGAAAATCCCTATTGATTTACCTGTTTTTACAAGGAAATAAAATGTGAAAAAAATATTTCTACATCCAATGGCCTTTCCCAACCGTTTAAATTTGTCTCTTACAGGTCTAACACTTCCGAAAAACCAATACAACGCCCACCCGGAACAATATATAAAACTAAACGAACCGTTCACTGGGTAGTTACACGTACGAAAATCCCTATTGATTTACCTGTTTTTACAAGGAAATAAAATGTGAAAAAAATATTTCTAAATCCCATGGCCTTTCCCAACCATTTAAATTTGTCTCTTACAGGTCTAACACTTCTGAAAAACCAATACAACGCCCACCCGGAACAATATATAAAGCTAAACGAACCGTTCACTGGGCACTTATCCGTATGAAAATCCCTATTGATTTACCTGATTTTACAAGGAAATAAAATGTGAAAAAAATATTTCTACATCCCATGGCCTTTCCCAGCCATTTAAATTTTTCTCTTACAGGTCTAACACTTCCGAAAAACCAATACAACGCCCACCCGGAACAATATATAAAGCTAAACGAACCGTTCACTGGGTAGTTACACGTACGAAAATCCCTATTGATTTACCTGTTTTTACAAGGAAATAAAATGTGAAAAAATATTTTCTAAATCCCATGGCCTTTCCCAACCATTTAAATTTTTCTTATACAGGTCTAACACTTCCGAAAAACCAATACAATGCCCACCCGGAACAATATATAAAGCTAAACGAACCGTTCACTGGGCACTTATCCGTACGAAAATCCCTATTGATTTACCTGTTTTTACAAGGAAATAAAATGTGAAAAAAATATTTCTACATCCCATTGCCTTTCCCAGCCATTTAAATTTTTCTCTTACAGGTCTAACACTTCCGAAGAACCAATACAACGCCCAACCGGAACAATAAATAAAGCTAAACGAACCGTTCACTGGGTACTTATCCGTACGAAAATCCCTATTGATTTACCTGTTTTTACAAGGAAATAAAATGTGAAAAAAATATTTCTACATCCCATGGCCTTTCCCAGCCATTTAAATTTTACTCTTACAGGTCTAACACTTCCGAAAAACCAATACAACGCCCTCCCGGAACAATATATAAAGATAAACGAACAGTTCACTGGGTACTTACACGTACGAAAATCCCTATTGATTTACCTGTTTTTACAAGGAAATAAAATGTGAAAAAAATATTTCTACATCCAATGGCCTTTCCCAACCATTTAAATTTGTCTCTTACAGGTCTAACACTTCCGAAAAACCAATACAACGCCCACCCGGAACAATATATAAAGCTAAACGAACCGTTCACTGGGTAGTTACACGTACGAAAATCCCTATTGATTTACCTGTTTTTACAAGGAAATAAAATGTGAAAAAAATATTTCTAAATCCCATGGCCTTTCCCAACCATTTAAATTTTTCTCTTACAGGTCTAACACTTCCCAAAAACCAATACAACGCCCACCCGGAACAATATATAAAGCTAAACCAACCGTTCACTGGGCACTTATCCGTACGAAAATCCCTATTGTTTAACCTGTTTTTACAAGGAAATAAAGTGTGAAAAAAATATTTCTACATCCCATGGCCTTTCCCAACCATTTAAATTTTTCTCTTACAGGTCTAACACTTCCGAAAAACCAATACAACGCCCTCCCAGAACAATATATAAAGCTAAACTATCCGTTCACTGGGTACTTACACGTACAAAAATCCCTATTGTTTTACCTGTTTTTACAAGGAAATAAAATGTAAAAAAAATATTTCTACATCCCATGGCCTTTCCCAACCATTTAAATTTGTCTCTTACAGGTCTAACACTTCTGAAAAACCAATACAACGCCCACCCGGAACAATATATAAAGCTAAACGAACCGTTCACTGGGCACTTATCCGTATGAAAATCCCTATTGATTTACCTGATTTTACAAGGAAATAAAATGTGAAAAAAAAATTTCTACATCCCATGGCCTTTCCCAGCCATTTAAATTTTTCTCTTACAGGTCTAACACTTCCGAAAAACCAATACAACGCCCTCCCGGAACAATATATAAAGATAAACAAACAGTTCACTGGGTACTTACACGTACGAAAATCCCTATTGATTTACCTGTTTTTACAAGGAAATAAAATGTGAAAAAAATATTTCTACATCCAATGGCCTTTCCCAACCATTTAAATTTGTCTCTTACAGGTCTAACACTTCTGAAAAACCAATACAACGCCCACCCGGAACAATATATAAAGCTAAACGAACCGTTCACTGGGCACTTATCCGTATGAAAAACCCTCTTGATATACCTGATTTTACAAGAAAATAAAATGTGAAAAAAATATTTCTACATCCCATGGCCTTTCCCAACCATTTAAATTTTTCTCTTACAGGTCTAACACTTCCAAAAAACCAATACAACGCCCACCCGGAACAATATATAAAGCTAAACGAACCGTTCACTGGGCACTTATCCGTACGAAAATCCCTGTTGATTTACCTGTTTTTACAAGGAAATAAAATGTGAAAAAAATATTTCTACATCCCATGGTCTTTCCCAACAATTTAAATTTTTCTCTTACAGGTCTAACACTTCCGAAAAACCCATACAACGTCCACCCGGAACAATATATAAAGCTAAACGAACCGTTCACTGGGTAGTTACACGTACGAAAATCCCTATTGAATTACCTGTTTTTACAAGGAAATAAAATGTGAAAAAAATATTTCTAAATCCCATGGCCTTTCCCAACCATTTAAATTTTTCTCATACAGGTCTAACACTTGCGAAAAACCAACACAATGCCCACCCGGAACAATATATAAAGCTAAACGAACCGTTCACTGGGTAGTTACACGTACGAAAATCCCTATTGAATTACCTGTTTTTACAAGGAAATAAAATGTGAAAAAAATATTTCTAAATCCCATGGCCTTTCCCAACCATTTAAATTTTTCTCATACAGGTCTAACACTTCCGAAAAACCAATACAATGCCCACCCGGAACAATATATAAAGCTAAACGAACCGTTCACTGGGCACTTATCCGTACGAAAATCCCTATTGATTTACCTGTTTTTACAAGGAAATAAAATGTGAAAAAAATATTTCTACATCCCATGGTCTTTCCCAACAATTTAAATTTTTCTCTTACAGGTCTAACACTTCCGAAAAACCTATACAACGCCCACCCGGAACAATATATAAAGCTAAACGAACCGTTCACTGGGCACTTATCCGTACGAAAATCCCTATTGTTTTACCTGTTTTTACAAGGAAATAAAGTGTGAAAAAAATATTTCTACATCCCATGGCCATTCCCAACCATTTAAATTTTTCTCTTACAGGTCTAACACTTCTGAAAAACCAATACAACGCCCTCCCAGAACAATATATAAAGCTAAACGAACCGTTCACTGGGTACTTACACGTACGAAAATCCCTATTGATTTACCTGTTTTTACTAGGAAATAAAATGTGAAAAAAATATTTCTAAATCCCATGGCCTTTCCCAACCATTTAAATTTTTCTCATACAGGTCTAACACTTGCGAAAAACCAACACAACGCCCTCCCGGAACAATATATAAAGCTAAACGAACCGTTCACTGGGCACTTATCCGTACGAAAATCCCTATTGTTTAACCTGTTTTTACAAGGAAATAAAGTGTGAAAAAAATATTTCTACATCCCATGGCCTTTCCCAACCATTTAATTTTTTCTCTTACAGGTCTAACACTTCCGAAAAACCAATACAACGCCCACCCGGAACAATATATAAAGCTAAACGAACCGTTCACTGGGTACTTATGCGTACGAAAATCCCTATTGATTTACCTGTTTTAACAAGGAAATAAAATGTGAAAAAAATATTTCTACATCCCATGGCCTTTCCCAACCATTTAAATTTTTCTCTTACAGGTCTAACACTTCTGAAAAACCAATACAACGCCCACCCGGAACAATATATAAAGCTAAACGAACCGTTCACTGGGCACTTATCCGTATGAAAATCCCTATTGTTTTACCTGTTTTTACAAGGAAATAAAATGTGAAAAAAATATTTCTACATCCCATGGCCTATCCCAACCATTTAAATTTTTCTCTTACAGGTCTAACACTTCCGAAAAACCAATACAACACCCACCTGGAACAATATATAAAGCTAAACGAACCGTTCAATGGGCACTTATCCTTACGAAAATCCCTATTGATTTACCTGTTTTTACAAGGAAATAAAATGTGAAAAAAATATTTCTACATCCCATGGCCTTTCCCAACCATTTAAATTTTTCTCTTACAGGTCTAACACTTCTGAAAAACCAATACAACGCCCACCCGGAACAATATATAAAGCTAAACGAACCGTTCACTGGGCACTTATCCGTATGAAAATCCCTATTGTTTTACCTGTTTTTACAAGGAAATAAAATGTGAAAAAAATATTTCTACATCCCATGGCCTATCCCAACCATTTAAATTTTTCTCTTACAGGTCTAACACTTCCGAAAAACCAA
Source organism: Paroedura picta (assembly GCF_049243985.1). Taxonomy (NCBI): domain Eukaryota; kingdom Metazoa; phylum Chordata; class Lepidosauria; order Squamata; family Gekkonidae; genus Paroedura; species Paroedura picta. The sequence goes on from NC_135372.1 coordinate 21,781,210, forward strand.
TACAACACCCACCTGGAACAATATATAAAGCTAAACGAACCGTTCAATGGGCACTTATCCTTACGAAAATCCCTATTGATTTACCTGTTTTTACAAGGAAATAAAATGTGAAAAAAATATTTCTACATCCCATGGCCTTTCCCAACCATTTAAATTTTTCTCTTACAGGTCTAACACTTCCGAAAAACCAATACAACGCCCACCCGAAACAATATATAAAGCTAAACGAACCGTTCACTGGGCACTTATCTGTACGGAAATCCCTATTGATTTACCTGTTTTTACAAGGAAATAAAATGTGAAAAAAATATTTCTACATCCCATGGCCTTTCCCAACCATTTAAATTTTTCTCTTACAGGTCTAACACTTCCGAAAAACCAATACAACGCCCACCCGGAACAATATATAAAGCTAAACGAACCGTTCACTGGGCACTTATCCGTACGAAAGTCCCTATTGTTTAACCTGTTTTTACAAGGAAATAAAGTGTGAAAAAAATATTTCTACATCCCATGGCCTTTCCCAACCATTTAAATTTTTCTCTTACAGGTCTAACACTTCCGAAAAACCAATACAACGCCATCCCAGAACAATGTATAAAGCTAAACTCTCCGTTCACTGGGTACTTACACGTACGAAAATCCCTATTGTTTTACCTGTTTTTACAAGGAAATAAAATGTGAAAAAAATATTTCCACATCCCATGGCCTTTCCCAACCATTTAAATTTTTCTCTTACAGGTCTAACACTTCCAAAAAACCAATACAACACCCACCTGGAACAATATATAAAGCTAAACGAACCGTTCAATGGGCACTTATCCTTACGAAAATCCCTATTGATTTACCTGTTTTTACAAGGAAATAAAATGTGAAAAAAATATTTCTAAATCCCATGGCCTTTCCCAACCATTTAAATTTTTCTCTTACAGGTCTAACACTTCCGAAAAACCAATACAACGCCCACCCGGAACAATATATAAAGCTAAACGAACCGTTCACTGGGAACTTATCTGTACGGAAATCCCTATTGATTTACCTGTTTTTACAAGGAAATAAAATGTGAAAAAAGTATTTCTACATCCCATGGCCTTTCCCAACCATTTAAATTTTTCTCTTACAGGTCTAACACTTCCGAAAAACCAATACAACGTCCACCCGGAACAATATATAAAGCTAAACGAACCGTTCACTGGGTAGTTACACGTACGAAAATCCCTATTGAATTACCTGTTTTTACAAGGAAATAAAATGTGAAAAAAATATTTCTAAATCCCATGGCCTTTCCCAACCATTTAAATTTTTCTCTTACAGGTCTAACACTTCCGAAAAACCAATACAACGCCCACCCGGAACAATATATAAAGCTAAACGAACCGTTCACTGGGTAGTTACACGTACGAAAATCCCTATTGATTTACCTGTTTTTACAAGGAAATAAAATGTGAAAAAAAAATTTCTAAATCCCATGGCCTTTCCCAACCATTTAAATTTTTCTCATACAGGTCTAACACTTCCGAAAAACCAATACAATGCCCACCCGGAACAATATATAAAGCTAAACGAACCGTTCACTGGGCACTTATCCGTACGAAAATCCCTATTGATTTACCTGTTTTTACAAGGAAATAAAATGTGAAAAAAATATTTCTACATCCCATGGCCTTTCCCAGCCATTTAAATTTTTCTCTTACAGGTCTAACACTTCCGAAGAACCAATAAACGCCCAACCGGAACAATAAATAAAGCTAAACGAACCGTTCACTGGGTACTTATCCGTACGAAAATCCCTATTGATTTACCTGTTTTTACAAGGAAATAAAATGTGAAAAAAATATTTCTACATCCCATGGCCTTTCCCAGCCATTTAAATTTTACTCTTACAGGTCTAACACTTCCGAAAAACCAATACAACGCCCTCCCGGAACAATATATAAAGATAAACGAACAGTTCACTGGGTACTTACACGTACGAAAATCCCTATTGATTTACCTGTTTTTACAAGGAAATAAAATGTGAAAAAAATATTTCTACATCCAATGGCCTTTCCCAACCGTTTAAATTTGTCTCTTACAGGTCTAACACTTCCGAAAAACCAATACAACGCCCACCCGGAACAATATATAAAACTAAACGAACCGTTCACTGGGTAGTTACACGTACGAAAATCCCTATTGATTTACCTGTTTTTACAAGGAAATAAAATGTGAAAAAAATATTTCTAAATCCCATGGCCTTTCCCAACCATTTAAATTTGTCTCTTACAGGTCTAAAACTTCTGAAAAACCAATACAACGCCCACCCGGAACAATATATAAAGCTAAACGAACCGTTCACTGGGCACTTATCCGTATGAAAATCCCTATTGATTTACCTGATTTTACAAGGAAATAAAATGTGAAAAAAATATTTCTACATCCCATGGCCTTTCCCAGCCATTTAAATTTTTCTCTTACAGGTCTAACACTTCCGAAAAACCAATACAACGCCCACCCGGAACAATATATAAAGCTAAACGAACCGTTCACTGGGTAGTTACACGTACGAAAATCCCTATTGATTTACCTGTTTTTACAAGGAAATAAAATGTGAAAAAATATTTTCTAAATCCCATGGCCTTTCCCAACCATTTAAATTTTTCTCATACAGGTCTAACACTTCCGAAAAACCAATACAATGCCCACCCGGAACAATATATAAAGCTAAACGAACCGTTCACTGGGCACTTATCCGTACGAAATTCCCTATTGATTTACCTGTTTTTACAAGGAAATAAAATGTGAAAAAAATATTTCTACATCCCATTGCCTTTCCCAGCCATTTAAATTTTTCTCTTACAGGTCTAACACTTCCGAAGAACCAATACAACGCCCAACCGGAACAATAAATAAAGCTAAACGAACCGTTCACTGGGTACTTATCCGTACGAAAATCCCTATTGATTTACCTGTTTTTACAAGGAAATAAAATGTGAAAAAAATATTTCTACATCCCATGGCCTTTCCCAGCCATTTAAATTTTACTCTTACAGGTCTAACACTTCCGAAAAACCAATACAACGCCCTCCCGGAACAATATATAAAGATAAACGAACAGTTCACTGGGTACTTACACGTACGAAAATCCCTATTGATTTACCTGTTTTTACAAGGAAATAAAATGTGAAAAAAATATTTCTACATCCAATGGCCTTTCCCAACCATTTAAATTTGTCTCTTACAGGTCTAACACTTCCGAAAAACCAATACAACGCCCACCCGGAACAATATATAAAGCTAAACGAACCGTTCACTGGGTAGTTACACGTACGAAAATCCCTATTGATTTACCTGTTTTTACAAGGAAATAAAATGTGAAAAAAATATTTCTAAATCCCATGGCCTTTCCCAACCATTTAAATTTTTCTCTTACAGGTCTAACACTTCCCAAAAACCAATACAACGCCCACCCGGAACAATATATAAAGCTAAACCAACCGTTCACTGGGCACTTATCCGTACGAAAATCCCTATTGTTTAACCTGTTTTTACAAGGAAATAAAGTGTGAAAAAAATATTTCTACATCCCATGGCCTTTCCCAACCATTTAAATTTTTCTCTTACAGGTCTAACACTTCCGAAAAACCAATACAACGCCCTCCCAGAACAATATATAAAGCTAAACTATCCGTTCACTGGGTACTTACACGTACAAAAATCCCTATTGTTTTACCTGTTTTTACAAGGAAATAAAATGTAAAAAAAATATTTCTACATCCCATGGCCTTTCCCAACCATTTAAATTTGTCTCTTACAGGTCTAACACTTCTGAAAAACCAATACAACGCCCACCCGGAACAATATATAAAGCTAAACGAACCGTTCACTGGGCACTTATCCGTATGAAAATCCCTATTGATTTACCTGATTTTACAAGGAAATAAAATGTGAAAAAAAAATTTCTACATCCCATGGCCTTTCCCAGCCATTTAAATTTTTCTCTTACAGGTCTAACACTTCCGAAAAACCAATACAACGCCCTCCCGGAACAATATATAAAGATAAACAAACAGTTCACTGGGTACTTACACGTACGAAAATCCCTATTGATTTACCTGTTTTTACAAGGAAATAAAATGTGAAAAAAATATTTCTACATCCAATGGCCTTTCCCAACCATTTAAATTTGTCTCTTACAGGTCTAACACTTCCGAAAAACCAATACAACGCCCACCCGGAACAATATATAAAGCTAAACGAACCGTTCACTGGGCACTTATCCGTATGAAAAACCCTCTTGATATACCTGATTTTACAAGAAAATAAAATGTGAAAAAAATATTTCTACATCCCATGGCCTTTCCCAACCATTTAAATTTTTCTCTTACAGGTCTAACACTTCCAAAAAACCAATACAACGCCCACCCGGAACAATATATAAAGCTAAACGAACCGTTCACTGGGCACTTATCCGTACGAAAATCCCTGTTGATTTACCTGTTTTTACAAGGAAATAAAATGTGAAAAAAATATTTCTACATCCCATGGTCTTTCCCAACAATTTAAATTTTTCTCTTACAGGTCTAACACTTCCGAAAAACCCATACAACGCCCACCCGGAACAATATATAAAGCTAAACGAACCGTTCACTGGGTACTTATGCGTACGAAAATCCCTATTGATTTACCTGTTTTAACAAGGAAATAAAATGTGAAAAATATATTTCTACATCCCATGGCCTTTCCCAACCATTTAAATTTTTCTCTTACAGGTCTAACACTTCTGAAAAACCAATACAACGCCCACCCGGAACAATATATAAAGCTAAACGAACCGTTCACTGGGCACTTATTCGTACGAAAATCCCTATTGTTTTACCTGTTTTTACAAGGAAATAAAATGTGAAAAAAATATTTCTACATCCAATGGCCTTTCCCAACCATTTAAATTTTTCTCTTACAGGTCTAACACTTCCGAAAAACCAATACAACACCCACCTGGAACAATATATAAAGCTAAACGAACCGTTCAATGGGCACTTATCCTTACGAAAATCCCTATTGATTTACCTGTTTTTACAAGGAAATAAAATGTGAAAAAAATATTTCTACATCCCATGGCCTTTCCCAACCATTTAAATTTTTCTCTTACAGGTCTAACACTTCCGAAATCCAATACAACGCCCTCCCAGAACAATATATAAAGCTAAACTATCCGTTCACTGGGTACTTACACGTACGAAAATCCCTATTGTTTTACCTGTTTTTACAAGGAAATAAAATGTAAAAAAAATATTTCTACATCCCATGGCCTTTCCCAACCATTTAAATTTGTCTCTTACAGGTCTAACACTTCCGAAAAACCAATACAACGCCCACCCGGAACAATATATAAAGCTAAACGAACCGTTCACTGGGCACTTATCCGTACGAAAATCCCTATGGATTTACCTGTTTTTACAAGGAAATAAAATGTGAAAAAAATATTTCTACATCCCATGGTCTTTCCCAACAATTTAAATCTTTCTCTTACAGGTCTAACACTTCCGAAAAACCAATACAACGCCCACCCGGAACAATATATAAAGCTAAACGAACCGTTCACTGGGCACTTATCCGTACGAAAATCCCTATGGATTTACCTGTTTTTACAAGGAAATAAAATGTGAAAAAAATATTTCTACATCCCATGGTCTTTCCCAACAATTTAAATCTTTCTCTTACAGGTCTAACACTTCCGAAAAACCAATACAACGCCCACCCGGAACAATATATAAACCTAAACGAACCGTTCACTGGGTACTTATGCGTACGAAAATCCCTATTGATTTACCTGTTTTAACAAGGAAATAAAATGTGAAAAAAATATTTCTACATCCCATGGCCTTTCCCAACCATTTAAATTTTTCTCTTAGAGGTCTAACACTTCTGAAAAACCAATACAACGCCCACCCGGAACAATATATAAAGCTAAACGAACCGTTCACTGGGCACTTATCCGTACGAAAATCCCTATTGTTTTACATGTTTTTACAAGGAAATAAAATGTGAAAAAAATATTTCTACATCCCATGGCCTTTCCCAACCATTTAAATTTTTCTCTTACAGGTCTAACACTTCCGAAAAACCAATACAACGCCCACCCGGAACAATATATAAAGCTAAACGAACCGTTCACTGGGTAGTTACACGTACGAAAATCCCTATTGATTTACCTGTTTTTACAAGGAAATAAAATGTGAAAAAAATATTTCTAAATCCCATGGCCTTTCCCAACCATTTAAATTTTTCTCTTACAGGTCTAACACTTCCAAAAAACCAATACAACGCCCACCCGGAACAATATATAAAGCTAAACGAACCGTTCACTGGGTACTTAGACGTACGAAAATCTCTATTGATTTACCTGTTCTTACAAGGAAATAAAATGTGAAAAAAATATTTCTACATCCCATGGCCTTTCCCAGCCATTTAAATTTTTCTCTTACAGGTCTAACACTTCCGAAAAACCTATACAACTCACACCCGGAACAATATATAAAGCTAAACGAACCGTTCACTGGGCACTTATCCGTACGAAAATCCCTATTGATTTACCTGTTTTTACAAGGAAATAAAATGTGAAAAAAATATTTCTACATCCCATGGCCTTTCCCAACCATTTAAATTTTTCTCTTACAGGCCTAACACTTCTGAAAAACCAATACAACGCCCACCCAGAACAATATATAAAGCTAAACGAACCGTTCACTGGGTACTTACACGTACGAAAATCCCAATTGATTTACCTGTTTTTACAAGGAAATAAAATGTGAAAAAAATATTTCTACATCCCATGGCCTTTCCCAACCATTTAAATTTTTCTCTTACAGGTCTAACACTTCCAAAAAACCAATACAACGCCCACCCGGAACAATATATAAAGCTAAACGAACCGTTCACTGGGCACTTATCCGTACGAAAATCCCTATTGATTTACCTGTTTTTACAAGAAATAAAATGTGAAAAAAATATTTCTACATCCCATGGTCTTTCCCAACAATTTAAATTATTCTCTTACAGGTCTAACACTTCCGAAAAACCAATACAACGCCCACCCGAAACAATATATAAAGCTAAACGAACCGTTCACTGGGTACTTATGCGTACGAAAATCCCTATTGATTTACCTGTTTTAACAATGAAATAAAATGTGAAAAAAATATTTCTACATCCCATGGCCTTTCCCAACCATTTAAATTTTTCTCTTACAGGTCTAACACTTCTGAAAAACCAATACAACGCCCACCCGGAACAATATATAAAGCTAAACGAACCGTTCACTGGGCACTTATCCGTACGAAAATCCCTATTGTTTTACCTGTTTTTACAAGGAAATAAAATGTGAAAAAAATATTTCTACATCCCATGGCCTTTCCCAACCATTTAAATTTTTCTCTTACAGGTCTAACACTTCCAAAAAACCAATACAACGCCCACCCGGAACAATATATAAAGCTAAACGAACCGTTCACTGGGCACTTATCCGTACGAAAATCCCTATTGTTTAACCTGTTTTTACAAGGAAATAAAGTGTGAAAAAAATATTTCTACATCCCATGGCCTTTCCCAACCATTTAAATTTTTCTCTTACAGGTCTAACACTTCGGAAAAACCAATACAACGCCCTCCCAGAACAATATATAAAGCTAAACTATCCGTTCACTGGGTACTTACACGTACGAAAATCCCTATTGTTTTACCTGTTTTTACAAGGAAATAAAATGTGAAAAAAATATTTCTACATCCCATGGCCTTTTCCAACCATTTAAATTTTTCTCTTACAGGTCTAACACTTCCAAAAAACCAATACAATGCCCACCCGGAACAATATATAAAGCTAAACGAACCGTTCACTGGGCACTTATCCGTACGAAAATCCCTATTGATTTACCTGTTTTTACAAGGAAATAAAATGTGAAAAAAATATTTCTACATCCCATGGTCTTTCCCAACAATTTAAATTTTTCTCTTACAGGTCTAACACTTCCGAAAAACCAATACAACGCCCACCCGAAACAATATATAAAGCTAAACGAACCGTTCACTGGGCACTTATCTGTACGGAAATCCCTATTGATTTACCTGTTTTTACAAGGAAATAAAATGTGAAAAAAATATTTCTACATGCCATGGCCTTTCCCAACCTTTTAAATTTTTCTCTTACAGGTCTAACACTTCCAAAAAACCAATACAACGCCCACCCGGAACAATATATAAAGCTAAACGAACCGTTCACTGGGCACTTATCCGTACGAAAATCCCTATGGATTTACCTGTTTTTACAAGGAAATAAAATGTGAAAAAAATATTTCTACATCCCATGGTCTTTCCCAACAATTTAAATTTTTCTCTTACAGGTCTAACACTTCCGAAAAACCAATACAACGCCCACCCGGAACAATATATAAAGCTAAACGAACCGTTCACTGGGTACTTATGCGTACGAAAATCCCTATTGATTTACCTGTTTTAACAAGGAAATAAAATGTGAAAAAAATATTTCTACATCCCATGGCCTTTCCCAACCATTTAAATTTTTCTCTTAGAGGTCTAACACTTCTGAAAAACCAATACAACGCCCACCCGGAACAATATATAAAGCTAAACGAACCGTTCACTGGGCACTTATCCGTACGAAAATCCCTATTGTTTTACATGTTTTTACAAGGAAATAAAATGTGAAAAAAATATTTCTACATCCTATGGCCTTTCCCAACCATTTAAATTTTTCTCTTACAGGTCTAACACTTCCGAAAAACCAATACAACGCCCACCCGGAACAATATATAAAGCTAAACGAACCGTTCACTGGGTAGTTACACGTACGAAAATCCCTATTGATTTACCTGTTTTTACAAGGAAATAAAATGTGAAAAAAATATTTCTAAATCCCATGGCCTTTCCCAACCATTTAAATTTTTCTCTTACAGGTCTAACACTTCCAAAAAACCAATACAACGCCCACCCGGAACAATATATAAAGCTAAACGAACCGTTCACTGGGTACTTAGACGTACGAAAATCTCTATTGATTTACCTGTTTTAAAAAGGAAATAAAATGTGAAAAAAATATTTCTACATCCCATGGCCTTTCCCAGCCATTTAAATTTTTCTCTTACAGGTCTAACACTTCCGAAAAACCTATACAACGCACACCCGGAACAATATATAAAGCTAAACGAACCGTTCACTGGGCACTTATCCGTACGAAAATCCCTATTGATTTACCTGTTTTTACAAGGAAATAAAATGTGAAAAAAATATTTCTACATCCCATGGCCTTTCCCAACCATTTAAATTTTTCTCTTACAGGCCTAACACTTCTGAAAAACCAATACAACGCCCACCCAGAACAATATATAAAGCTAAACGAACCGTTCACTGGGTACTTACACGTACGAAAATCCCAATTGATTTACCTGTTTTTACAAGGAAATAAAATGTGAAAAAAATATTTCTACATCACATGGCCTTTCCCAACCATTTAAATATTTCTCTTAGAGGTCTAACACTTCCGAAAAACCAATACAACGCCCACACGGAACAATATATAAAGCTAAACGAACCGTTCACTGGGTACTTATACGTACGAAAATCCCAATTGATTTACCTGTTTTTACAAGGAAATAAAATGTGAAAAAAATATTTCTACATCCCATGGCCTTTCCCAACCATTTAAATATTTCTCTTACAGGTCTAACACTTCCGAAAAACCAATACAACGCCCACCCGGAACAATATATAAAGCTAAACGAACGGTTCACTGGGTACTTAGACGTACGAAAATCCCTATTGATTTACCTGTTTTTACAAGGAAATAAAATGTGAAAAAAATATTTCTACATCCCATGGCCTTTCCCAACCGTTTAAATTTGTCTCTTACAGGTCTAACACTTCCGAAAAACCAATACAACGCCCACCCGAAACAATATATAAAGCTAAACGAACCGTTCACTGGGCACTTATCCGTACGAAAATCCCTATTGATTTACCTGATTTTACAAGGAAATAAAATGTGAAAAAAATATTTCTACATCCCATGGCCTTTCCCAACCATTTAAATTTTTCTCTTACAGGTCTAACACTTCCAAAAAACCAATACAACGCCCACCCGGAACAATATATAAAGCTAAACGAACCGTTCACTGGGAACTTATCCGTACGAAAATCCCTATTGATTTACCTGTTTTTAACAGGAAATAAAATGTGAAAAAAATATTTCTACATCCCATGGTCTTTCCCAACAATTTAAATTTTTCTCTTACAGGTCTAACACTTCCGAAAAACCAATACAACACCCACCTGGAACAATATATAAAGCTAAACAAACCGTTCAATGGGCACTTATCCTTACGAAAATCCCTATTGATTTACCTGTTTTTACAAGGAAATAAAATGTGAAAAAAATATTTCTACATCCCATGGCTTTTCCCAACCATTTAAATTTTTCTCTTACAGGTCTAACACTTCCGAAAAACCAATACAACGCCCTCCCGGAACTATACATAAAGCTAAACGAACCGCTTACTGGGTACTTACACGTACGAAAATCCCTATTGATTTACCTGTTTTTACAAGGAAATAAAATGGGGAAAAATTATTTCTACATCCCATGGCTTTTCCCAACCATTTAAATTTTTCTCTTACAGGTCTAACACTTCCGAAAAACAAATACAACACCCACCCGGAACAATATATAAAGCTAAACGAACCGTTCACTGGGTACTTATCCGTAAGAAAATCCCTATTGATTTATCTGTTTCTACAAGGAAGTAAAATGTGAAAAAAATATTTCTACATCCCATGGCCTTTCCCAACCATTTAAATTTTTCTCTTACAGGTCTAACACTTCCGAAAAACCAATACAACGCCAACCCGGAACAATATATAAAGCTAAACGAACTGTTCACTGGGTACTTATCCGTACGAAAATCCCTATTGATTTACCTGTATTTACAAGGAAATAAAATGTGGAAAAAATATTTCTACATCCCATGGCCTTTCCCAACCATTTAAATTTTTCTCTTACAGGTCTAACACTTCTGAGAAACCAATACAACGCCCACCCGGAACAATATATAAAGCTAAACGAACCGTTCACTGGGCACTTATCTGCACGAAAATCCCTATTGATTTACCTGTTTTTACAAGGAAATAAAATGTGAAAAAAATATTTCTACATCCCATGGCCATTACCAACCTTTTAAATTTTTCTCTTACAGGTCTAACACTTCCGAAAAACCTATACAACGCCCACCCGGAACAATATATAAAGCTAAACGAACCGTTCACTGGGTAGTTACACGTACGAAAATCCCTATTGATTTACCTGTTTTTACAAGGAAATAAAATGTGAAAAAAATATTTCTACATCCCATGGCCTTTCCCAACCATTTAAATATTTCTCTTACAGGTCTAACAGTTCCGAAAAACCAATACAACGCCCACCCGGAACAATATATAACGCTAAACGAACCGTTCACTGGGTAATTACACGTACGAAAATCCCTATTGATTTACCTGTTTTTACAAGGAAATAAAATGTGAAAAAAATATTTCTACATCCCATGGCCTTTCCCAACCATTTAAATTTTTCTCTTACAGGTCTAACACTTCCGAAAAACCAATACAACGCCCACCCGGAACAATATATAAAGCTAAACGAACCGTTCACTGGGTAGTTACACGTACGAAAATCCCTATTGATTTACCTGTTTTTACAAGGAAATAAAATGTGAAAAAAATATTTCTACATCCCATGGCCTTTCCCAACCATTTAAATTTTTCTCTTACAGGTCTAACACTTCCGAAAAACCAATACAACGCCCACCCGAAACAATATATAAAGCTAAACGAACCGTTCACTGGGCACTTATCTGTATGGAAATCCCTATTGATTTACCTGTTTTTACAAGGAAATAAAATGTGAAAAAAATATTTCTACATCCCATGGCCTTTCCCAACCATTTAAATTTTTCTCTTACAGGTCTAACACTTCCGAAAAACCAATACAACGCCCACCCGGAACAATATATAAAGCTAAACGAACCGTTCACTGGGTAGTTACACGTACGAAAATCCCTATTGATTTACCTGTTTTTACAAGGAAATAAAATGTGAAAAAAATATTTCTAAATCCCATGGCCTTTCCCAACCATTTAAATTTTTCTCTTACAGGTCTAACACTTCCAAAAAACCAATACAACGCCCACCCGGAACAATATATAAAGCTAAACGAACCGTTCACTGGGCACTTATCCGTACGAAAATCCCTATTGTTTAACCTGTTTTTTCAAGGAAATAAAGTGTGAAAAAAATATTTCTACATCCCATGGCCTTTCCCAACTATTTAAATTTTTCTCTTACAGGTCTAACACTTCCGAAATCCAATACAACGCCCTCCCAGAACAATATATAAAGCTAAACTATCCGTTCACTGGGTACTTACACGTACGAAAATCCCTATTGTTTTACCTGTTTTTACAAGGAAATAAAATGTAAAAAAAATATTTCTACATCCCATGGCCTTTCCCAACCATTTAAATTTGTCTCTTACAGGTCTAACACTTCCGAAAAACCAATAGAACGCCCACCCGGAACAATATATAAAGCTAAACGAACCGTTCACTGGGCACTTATCCGTATGAAAATCCCTCTTGATTTACCTGATTTTACAAGGAAATAAAATGGGGAAAAAATATTTCTACATCCCATGGCCTTTTCCAACCATTTAAATTTTTCTCTTACAGGTCTAACACTTCCAAAAAACCAATACAACGCCCACCCAGAACAATATATAAAGCTAAACGAACCGTTCACTGGGCACTTATCCGTACGAAAATCCCTATGGATTTACCTGTTTTTACAAGGAAATAAAATGTGAAAAAAATATTTCTACATCCCATGGCCTTTCCCAACCATTTAAATTTTTCTCTTAGAGGTCTAACACTTCTGAAAAACCAATACAACGCCCACCCGGAACAATATATAAAGCTAAACGAACCGTTCACTGGGCACTTATCCGTACGAAAATCCCTATTGTTTTACATGTTTTTACAAAGAAATAAAATGTGAAAAAAATATTTCTACATCCCATGGCCTTTCCCAACCATTTAAATTTTTCTCTTACAGGTCTAACACTTCCGAAAAACCAATACAACGCCCACCCGGAACAATATATAAAGCTAAACGAACCGTTCACTGGGTAGTTACACGTACGAAAATCCCTATTGATTTACCTGTTTTTACAAGGAAATAAAATGTGAAAAAAAAATTTCTAAATCCCATGGCCTTTCCCAACCATTTAAATTTTTCTCTTACAGGTCTAACACTTCCAAAAAACCAATACAACGCCCACCCGGAACAATATATAAAGCTAAACGAACCGTTCACTGGGTACTTAGACGTACGAAAATCCCTATTGATTTACCTGTTTTAACAAGGAAATAAAATGTGAAACAAATATTTCTACATCCCATGGCCTTTCCCAGCCATTTAAATTTTTCTCTTACAGGTCTAACACTTCCGAAAAACCAATACAACGCACACCCGGAACAATATATAAAGCTAAACGAACCGTTCACTGGGCACTTATCCGTACGAAAATCCCTATTGATTTACCTGTTTTTACAAGGAAATAAAATGTGAAAAAAATATTTCTACATCCCATGGCCTTTCCCAACCATTTAAATTTTTCTCTTACAGGCCTAACACTTCTGAAAAACCAATACAACGCCCACCCAGAACAATATATAAAGCTAAACGAACCGTTCACTGGGTACTTACACGTACGAAAATCCCAATTGATTTACCTGTTTTTACAAGGAAATAAAATGTGAAAAAAATATTTCTACATCCCATGGCCTTTCCCAACCATTTAAATATTTCTCTTACAGGTCTAACACTTCCGAAAAACCAATACAACGCCCACCCGGAACAATATATAAAGCTAAACGAACCGTTCACTGGGTACTTAGACGTACGAAAATCCCTATTGATTTACCTGTTTTTAACAGGAAATAAAATGTGAAAAAAATATTTCTACATCCCATGGTCTTTCCCAACAATTTAAATTTTTCTCTTACAGGTCTAACACTTCCGAAAAACCAATACAACACCCACCTGGAACAATATATAAAGCTAAACAAACCGTTCAATGGGCACTTATCCTTACGAAAATCCCTATTGATTTACCTGTTTTTACAAGGAAATAAAATGTGAAAAAAATATTTCTACATCCCATGGCTTTTCCCAACCATTTAAATTTTTCTCTTACAGGTCTAACACTTCCGAAAAACCAATACAACGCCCACCCGGAACTATACATAAAGCTAAACGAACCGCTTACTGGGTACTTACACGTACGAAAATCCCTATTGATTTACCTGTTTTTACAAGGAAATAAAATGTGAAAAAAATATTTCTACATCCAATGGCCTTTCCCAACCATTTAAATTTTTCTCTTACAGGTCTAACACTTCCGAGAAACCAATACAACGCCCACCAGAACAATATATAAAGCTAAACGAACCATTCACTGGGTACTTATCTGTACGAAAATCCCTATTGATTTACCTCTTTTTACAAGGAAATAAAATGTGAAAAAAATATTTCTACATCCCATGGTCTTTCCCAACAATTTAAATTTTTCTCTTACAGGTCTAACACTTCCGAAAAACCAATACAACGCCCACCCGGAACAATATATAAAGCTAAACGAACCGTTCACTGGGTACTTATGCGTACGAAAATCCCTATTGATTTACCTGTTTTAACAAGGAAATAAAATGTGAAAAAAATATTTCTACATCCCATGGCCTTTCCCAACCATTTAAATTTTTCTCTTAGAGGTCTAACACTTCTGAAAAACCAATACAACGCCCACCCGGAACAATATATAAACCTAAACGAACCGTTCACTGGGCACTTATCCGTACGAAAATCCCTATTGTTTTACATGTTTTTACAAAGAAATAAAATGTGAAAAAAATATTTCTACATCCCATGGCCTTTCCCAACCATTTAAATTTTTCTCTTACAGGTCTAACACTTCCGAAAAACCAATACAACGCCCACCCGGAACAATATATAAAGCTAAACGAGCCGTTCACTGGGTAGTTACACGTACGAAAATCCCTATTGATTTACCTGTTTCTACAAGGAAATAAAATGTGAAAAAAAAATTTCTAAATCCCATGGCCTTTCCCAACCATTTAAATTTTTCTCTTACAGGTCTAACACTTCCAAAAAACCAATACAACGCCCACCCGGAACAATATATAAAGCTAAACGAACCGTTCACTGGGTACTTAGACGTACGAAAATCTCTATTGATTTACCTGTTTTAACAAGGAAATAAAATGTGAAAAAAATATTTCTACATCCCATGGTCTTTCCCAACAATTTAAATTTTTCTCTTACAGGTCTAACACTTCCGAAAAACCAATACAACACCCACCTGGAACAATATATAAAGCTAAACAAACCGTTCAATGGGCACTTATCCTTACGAAAATCCCTATTGATTTACCTGTTTTTACAAGGAAATAAAATGTGAAAAAAATATTTCTACATCCCATTGCTTTTCCCAACCATTTAAATTTTTCTCTTACAGGTCTAACACTTCCGAAAAACCAATACAACGCCCAACCGGAACTATACATAAAGCTAAACGAACCGCTTACTGGGTACTTACACGTACGAAAATCCCTATTGATTTACCTGTTTTTACAAGGAAATAAAATGTGAAAAAAATATTTCTACATCCAATGGCCTTTCCCAACCATTTAAATTTTTCTCTTACAGGTCTAACACTTCCGAGAAACCAATACAACGCCCACCAGAACAATATATAAAGCTAAACGAACCATTCACTGGGTACTTATCTGTACGAAAATCCCTATTGATTTACCTCTTTGTACAAGGAAATAAAATGTGAAAAAAATATTTCTACATACCATGGCCTTTCCCAACCATTTAAATTTTTCTCTTACAGGTCTAACACTTCCGAAAAACAAATACAACACCCACCCGGAACAATATATAAAGCTAAACGAACCGTTCACTGGGTACTTATCCGTAAGAAAATCCCTATTGATTTACCTGTTTTTACAAGGAAATAAAATGTGAAAAAATATTTCTACATCCCATGGCCTTTCCCAACCATTTAAATTTTTCTCTTACAGGTCTAACACTTCTGAGAAACCAATACAACGCCCACCCGGAACAATATATAAAGCTAAACGAACCGTTCACTGGGCACTTATCTGCACGAAAATCCCTATTGATTTACCTGTTTTTACAAGGAAATAAAATGTGAAAAAAATATTTCTCCATCCCATGGCCATTACCAACCATTTAAATTTTTCTCTTACAGGTCTAACACTTCCGAAAAACCTATACAACGCCCACCCGGAACAATATATAAAGCTAAACGAACCGTTCACTGGGTAGTTACACGTACGAAAATCCCTATTGATTTACCTGTTTTTACAAAGAAATAAAATGTGAAAAAAATATTTCTACATCCCATGGCCTTTCCCAACCATTTAAATATTTCTCTTACAGGTCTAACAGTTCTGAAAAACCAATACAACGCCCACCCGGAACAATATATAAAGCTAAACGAACCGTTCACTGGGTAATTACACGTACGAAAATCCCTATTGATTTACCTGTTTTTACAAGGAAATAAAATGTGAAAAAAATATTTCTACATCCCATGGCCTTTCCCAACCATTTAAATTTTTCTCTTACAGGTCTAACACTTCCGAAAAACCAATACAACGCCCACCCGGAACAATATATAAAGCTAAACGAACCGTTCACTGGGTAGTTACACGTACGAAAATCCCTATTGATTTACCTGTTTTTACAAGGAAATAAAATGTGAAAAAAATATTTCTACATCCTATGGCCTTTCCCAACCATTTAAATTTTTCTCTTACAGGTCTAACACTTCCGAAAAACCAATACAACGCCCACCCGAAACAATATATAAAGCTAAACGAACCGTTCACTGGGCACTTATCTGTATGGAAATCCCTATTGATTTACCTGTTTTTACAAGGAAATAAAATGTGAAAAAAATATTTCTACATCCCATGGCCTTTCCCAACCATTTAAATTTTTCTCTTACAGGTCTAACACTTCCGAAAAACCAATACAACGCCCACCCGGAACAATATATAAAGCTAAACGAACCGTTCACTGGGTAGTTACACGTACGAAAATCCCTATTGATTTACCTGTTTTTACAAGGAAATAAAATGTGAAAAAAATATTTCTAAATCCCATGGCCTTTCCCAACCATTTAAATTTTTCTCTTACAGGTCTAACACTTCCAAAAAACCAATACAACGCCCACCCGGAACAATATATAAAGCTAAACGAACCGTTCACTGGGCACTTATCCGTACGAAAATCCCTATTGTTTAACCTGTTTTTACAAGGAAATAAAGTGTGAAAAAAAATATTTCTACATCCCATGGCCTTTCCCAACCATTTAAATTTTTTTCTTACAGGTCTAACACTTCCGAAAAACCAATACAACACCCACCTGGAACAATATATAAAGCTAAACGAACCGTTCAATGGGCACTTATCCTTACGAAAATCCCTATTGATTTACCTGTTTTTACAAGGAAATAAAATGTGAAAAAAATATTTCTACATCCCATGGCCTTTCCCAACCATTTAAATTTTTCTCTTACAGGTCTAACACTTCCGAAAAACCAATACAACGCCCACCCGGAACAATATATAAAGCTATACGAACCGTTCACTGGGTAGTTACACGTACGAAAATCCCTATTGATTTACCTGTTTTTACAAGGAAATAAAATGTGAAAAAAATATTTCTAAATCCCATGGCCTTTCCCAACCATTTAAATTTTTCTCTTACAGGTCTAACACTTCCAAAAAACCAATACAACGCCCACCCGGAACAATATATAAAGCTAAACGAACCGTTCACTGGGCACTTATCCGTACGAAAATCCCTATTGTTTAACCTGTATTTACAAGGAAATAAAATGTGAAAAAAATATTTCTACATCCCATGGCCTTTCCCAACAATTTAAATTTTTCTCTTACAGGTCTAACACTTCCGAAAAACCTATACAACGCCCACCCGGAACAATATATAAAGCTAAACGAACCGTTCACTGGGCACTTATCCGTACGAAAATCCCTATTGATTTACCTGTTTTTACAAGGAAATAAAATGTGAAAAAAATATTTCTACATCCCATGGCCTTTCCCAAGCATTTAAATTTTTCTCTTAGAGGTCTAACACTTCCGAAAAACCAATACAACGCCCTCCCAGAACAATATATAAAGATAAACGAACAGTTCACTGGGTACTTACACGTACGAAAATCCCTATTGATTTACCTGTTTTTACAAGGAAATAAAATGTGAAAAAAATATTTCTACATCCCATGGCCTTTCCCAACCGTTTAAATTTGTCTCTTACAGGTCTAACACTTCCGAAAAACCAATACAACGCCCACCCGAAACAATATATAAAGCTAAACGAACCGTTCACTGGGCACTTATCCGTACGAAAATCCCTATTGATTTACCTGATTTTACAAGGAAATAAAATGTGAAAAAAATATTTCTACATCCCATGGCCTTTCCCAACCATTTAAATTTTTCTCTTACAGGTCTAACACTTCCGAAAAACCAATACAACGCCCACCCGAAACAATATATAAAGCTAAACGAACCGTTCACTGGGCACTTATCTGTACGGAAATCCCTATTGATTTACCTGTTTTTACAAGGAAATAAAATGTGAAAAAAATATTTCTACATCCCATGGCCTTTCCCAACCATTTAAATTTTTCTCTTACAGGTCTAACACTTCCGAAAAACCAATACAACGCCCACCCGGAACAATATATAAAGCTAAACGAACCGTTCACTGGGTAGTTACACGTACGAAAATCCCTATTGATTTACCTGTTTTTACAAGGAAATAAAATGTGAAAAAAATATTCCTAAATCCCATGGCCTTTCCCAACCATTTAAATTTTTCTCTTACAGGTCTAACACTTCCAAAAAACCAATACAACGCCCACCCGGAACAATATATAAAGCTAAACGAACCGTTCACTGGGCACTTATCCGTACGAAAATCCCGATAGATTTACCTGTTTTTACAAGGAAATAAAATGTGAAAAAAATATTTCTACATCCCATGGCCTTTCCCAACCATTTAAATTTTTCTCTTAAAGGGCTAACACTTCCGAAAAACCAATACAACGCCCACCCGGACCAATATATAAAGCTAAACGAACCGTTCACTGGGTACTTATCCGTACGAAAATCCCTATTGATTTACCTGTTTTTACAAGGAAATAAAATGTGAAAAAAATATTTCTACATCCCATGGCCTTTCCCAACCATTTAAATTTTTTTCTTACAGGTCTAACACTTCCGAAAAACCAATACAACGCCCACCCGGAACAATATATAAAGCTAAACGAACTGTTCACTGGGTACTTATCCGTACGAAAATCCCTATTGATTTACCTGTTTTTACAAGGAAATAAAATGTGAAAAAAATATTTCTACATCCCATGGCCTTTCCCAAGCATTTAAATTTTTCTCTTAGAGGTCTAACACTTCCGAAAAACCAATACAACGCCCTCCCAGAACAATATATAAAGATAAACGAACAGTTCACTGGGTACTTACACGTACGAAAATCCCTATTGATTTACCTGTTTTTACAAGGAAATAAAATGTGAAAAAAATATTTCTACATCCCATGGCCTTTCCCAACCGTTTAAATTTGTCTCTTACAGGTCTAACACTTCCGAAAAACCAATACAACGCCCACCCGAAACAATATATAAAGCTAAACGAACCGTTCACTGGGCACTTATCCGTACGAAAATCCCTATTGATTTACCTGATTTTACAAGGAAATAAAATGTGAAAAAAATATTTCTACATCCCATGGCCTTTCCCAACCATTTAAATTTTTCTCTTACAGGTCTAACACTTCCGAAAAACCAATACAACACCCACCTGGAACAATATATAAAGCTAAACGAACCGTTCAATGGGCACTTATCCTTACGAAAATCCCTATTGATTTACCTGTTTTTACAAGGAAATAAAATGTGAAAAAAATATTTCTACATCCCATGGCCTTTCCCAACCATTTAAATTTTTCTCTTACAGGTCTAACACTTCCGAAAAACCAATACAACGCCCACCCGAAACAATATATAAAGCTAAACGAACCGTTCACTGGGCACTTATCTGTACGGAAATCCCTATTGATTTACCTGTTTTTACAAGGAAATAAAATGTGAAAAAAATATTTCTACATCCCATGGCCTTTCCCAACCATTTAAATTTTTCTCTTACAGGTCTAACACTTCCGAAAAACCAATACAACGCCCACCCGGAACAATATATAAAGCTAAACGAACCGTTCACTGGGTAGTTACACGTACGAAAATCCCTATTGATTTACCTGTTTTTACAAGGAAATAAAATGTGAAAAAAATGTTCCTAAATCCCATGGCCTTTCCCAACCATTTAAATTTTTCTCTTACAGGTCTAACACTTCCAAAAAACCAATACAACGCCCACCCGGAACAATATATAAAGCTAAACGAACCGTTCACTGGGCACTTATCCGTACGAAAATCCCGATAGATTTACCTGTTTTTACAAGGAAATAAAATGTGAAAAAAATATTTCTACATCCCATGGCCTTTCCCAACCATTTAAATTTTTCTCTTAAAGGGCTAACACTTCCAAAAAACCAATACAACGCCCACCCGGACCAATATATAAAGCTAAACGAACCGTTCACTGGGTACTCATCCGTACGAAAATCCCTATTGATTTACCTGTTTTTACAAGGAAATAAAATGTGAAAAAAATATTTCTACATCCCATGGCCTTTCCCAACCATTTAAATTTTTTTCTTACAGGTCTAACACTTCCGAAAAACCAATACAACGCCCAACCGGAACAATATATAAAGCTAAACGAACTGTTCACTGGGTACTTATCCGTACGAAAATCCCTATTGATTTACCTGTTTTTACAAGGAAATAAAATGTGAAAAAAATATTTCTACATCCCATGGCCTTTCCCAACCATTTAAATTTTTCTCTTACAGGTCTAACACTTCCGAAAAACCAATACAACGCCCACCCGAAACAATATATAAAGCTAAACGAACCGTTCACTGGGCACTTATCCGTACGAAAATCCCTATTGATTTACCTGATTTTACAAGGAAATAAAATGTGAAAAAAATATTTCTACATCCCATGGCCTTTCCCAACCATTTAAATTTTTCTCTTACAGGTCTAACACTTCCGAAAAACCAATACAACGCCCACCCGAAACAATATATAAAGCTAAACGAACCGTTCACTGGGCACTTATCTGTACGGAAATCCCTATTGATTTACCTGTTTTTACAAGGAAATAAAATGTGAAAAAAATATTTCTACATCCCATGGCCTTTCCCAACCATTTAAATTTTTCTCTTACAGGTCTAACACTTCCGAAAAACCAATACAACGCCCACCCGGAACAATATATAAAGCTAAACGAACCGTTCACTGGGTAGTTACACGTACGAAAATCCCTATTGATTTACCTGTTTTTACAAGGAAATAAAATGTGAAAAAAATATTCCTAAATCCCATGGCCTTTCCCAACCATTTAAATTTTTCTCTTACAGGTCTAACACTTCCAAAAAACCAATACAACGCCCACCCGGAACAATATATAAAGCTAAACGAACCGTTCACTGGGCACTTATCCGTACGAAAATCCCGATAGATTTACCTGTTTTTACAAGGAAATAAAATGTGAAAAAAATATTTCTACATCCCATGGCCTTTCCCAACCATTTAAATTTTTCTCTTAAAGGGCTAACACTTCCGAAAAACCAATACAACGCCCACCCGGACCAATATATAAAGCTAAACGAACCGTTCACTGGGTACTTATCCGTACGAAAATCCCTATTGATTTACCTGTTTTTACAAGGAAATAAAATGTGAAAAAAATATTTCTACATCCCATGGCCTTTCCCAACCATTTAAATTTTTTTCTTACAGGTCTAACACTTCCGAAAAACCAATACAACGCCCACCCGGAACAATATATAAAGCTAAACGAACTGTTCACTGGGTACTTATCCGTACGAAAATCCCTATTGATTTACCTGTTTTTACAAGGAAATAAAATGTGAAAAAAATATTTCTACATCCCATGGCCTTTCCCAAGCATTTAAATTTTTCTCTTAGAGGTCTAACACTTCCGAAAAACCAATACAACGCCCTCCCAGAACAATATATAAAGATAAACGAACAGTTCACTGGGTACTTACACGTACGAAAATCCCTATTGATTTACCTGTTTTTACAAGGAAATAAAATGTGAAAAAAATATTTCTACATCCCATGGCCTTTCCCAACCGTTTAAATTTGTCTCTTACAGGTCTAACACTTCCGAAAAACCAATACAACGCCCACCCGAAACAATATATAAAGCTAAACGAACCGTTCACTGGGCACTTATCCGTACGAAAATCCCTATTGATTTACCTGATTTTACAAGGAAATAAAATGTGAAAAAAATATTTCTACATCCCATGGCCTTTCCCAACCATTTAAATTTTTCTCTTACAGGTCTAACACTTCCGAAAAACCAATACAACACCCACCTGGAACAATATATAAAGCTAAACGAACCGTTCAATGGGCACTTATCCTTACGAAAATCCCTATTGATTTACCTGTTTTTACAAGGAAATAAAATGTGAAAAAAATATTTCTACATCCCATGGCCTTTCCCAACCATTTAAATTTTTCTCTTACAGGTCTAACACTTCCGAAAAACCAATACAACGCCCACCCGAAACAATATATAAAGCTAAACGAACCGTTCACTGGGCACTTATCTGTACGGAAATCCCTATTGATTTACCTGTTTTTACAAGGAAATAAAATGTGAAAAAAATATTTCTACATCCCATGGCCTTTCCCAACCATTTAAATTTTTCTCTTACAGGTCTAACACTTCCGAAAAACCAATACAACGCCCACCCGGAACAATATATAAAGCTAAACGAACCGTTCACTGGGTAGTTACACGTACGAAAATCCCTATTGATTTACCTGTTTTTACAAGGAAATAAAATGTGAAAAAAATGTTCCTAAATCCCATGGCCTTTCCCAACCATTTAAATTTTTCTCTTACAGGTCTAACACTTCCAAAAAACCAATACAACGCCCACCCGGAACAATATATAAAGCTAAACGAACCGTTCACTGGGCACTTATCCGTACGAAAATCCCGATAGATTTACCTGTTTTTACAAGGAAATAAAATGTGAAAAAAATATTTCTACATCCCATGGCCTTTCCCAACCATTTAAATTTTTCTCTTAAAGGGCTAACACTTCCAAAAAACCAATACAACGCCCACCCGGACCAATATATAAAGCTAAACGAACCGTTCACTGGGTACTCATCCGTACGAAAATCCCTATTGATTTACCTGTTTTTACAAGGAAATAAAATGTGAAAAAAATATTTCTACATCCCATGGCCTTTCCCAACCATTTAAATTTTTTTCTTACAGGTCTAACACTTCCGAAAAACCAATACAACGCCCAACCGGAACAATATATAAAGCTAAACGAACTGTTCACTGGGTACTTATCCGTACGAAAATCCCTATTGATTTACCTGTTTTTACAAGGAAATAAAATGTGAAAAAAATATTTCTACATCCCATGGCCTTTCCCAACCATTTAAATTTTTCTCTTACAGGTCTAACACTTCCGAAAAACCAATACAACGCCCACCCGGAACAATATATAAAGCTAAACGAACCGTTCACTGGGTACTTATCCATATAAAAATCCCTATTGATTTACCTGTTTTTACAAGGAAATAAAATGTGAAAAAAATATTTCTACATCCCATGGCCTTTCCCAACCATTTAAATTTTTCTCTTACAGGTCTAACACTTCCGAAAAACCAATACAACGCCCACCCGGACCAATATATAAAGCTAAACGAACCGTTCACTGGGTACTTATCCGTACGAAAATCCCTATTGATTTACCTGTTTTTACAAGGAAATAAAATGTGAAAAAAAATTTCTACATCCCATGGCCTTTCCCAACCATTTAAAATTTTCTCTTACAGGTCTAACACTTCGGAAAAACCAATACAACGCCCACCCGGAACAATATATAAAGCTAAACGAACCGTTCACTGGGCACTTATCCGTACGAAAATCCCTATTGATTTACCTGTTTTTACAAGGAAATAAAATGTGAAAAAAATATTTCTACATCCCATGGCCTTTCCCAAGCATTTAAATTTTTCTCTTAGAGGTCTAACACTTCCGAAAAACCAATACAACGCCCTCCCAGAACAATATATAAAGATAAACGAACAGTTCACTGGGTACTTACACGTACGAAAATCCCTATTGATTTACCTGTTTTTACAAGGAAATAAAATGTGAAAAAAATATTTCTACATCCCATGGCCTTTCCCAACCGTTTAAATTTGTCTCTTACAGGTCTAACACTTCCGAAAAACCAATACAACGCCCACCCGAAACAATATATAAAGCTAAACGAACCGTTCACTGGGCACTTATCCGTACGAAAATCCCTATTGATTTACCTGATTTTACAAGGAAATAAAATGTGAAAAAAATATTTCTACATCCCATGGCCTTTCCCAACCATTTAAATTTTTCTCTTACAGGTCTAACACTTCCGAAAAACCAATACAACGCCCACCCGGAACAATATATAAAGCTAAACGAACCGTTCACTGGGTAGTTACACGTACGAAAATCCCTATTGATTTACCAGTTTTTACAAGGAAATAAAATGTGAAAAAAATATTCCTAAATCCCATGGCCTTTCCCAACCATTTAAATTTTTCTCTTACAGGTCTAACACTTCCAAAAAACCAATACAACGCCCACCCGGAACAATATATAAAGCTAAACGAACCGTTCACTGGGCACTTATCCGTACGAAAATCCCGATAGATTTACCTGGTTTTACAAGGAAATAAAATGTGAAAAAAATATTTCTACATCCCATGGCCTTTCCCAACCATTTAAATTTTTCTCTTAAAGGGCTAACACTTCCGAAAAACCAATACAACGCCCACCCGGACCAATATATAAAGCTAAACGAACCGTTCACTGGGTACTTATCCGTACGAAAATCCCTATTGATTTACCTGTTTTTACAAGGAAATAAAATGTGAAAAAAATATTTCTACATCCCATGGCCTTTCCCAACCATTTAAATTTTTTTCTTACAGGTCTAACACTTCCGAAAAACCAATACAACGCCCACCCGGAACAATATATAACGCTAAACGAACTGTTCACTGGGTACTTATCCGTACGAAAATCCCTATTGATTTACCTGTTTTTACAAGGAAATAAAATGTGAAAAAAATATTTCTACATCCCATGGCCTTTCCCAAACATTTAAATTTTTCTCTTAGAGGTCTAACACTTCCGAAAAACCAATACAACGCCCTCCCAGAACAATATATAAAGATAAACGAACAGTTCACTGGGTACTTACACGTACGAAAATCCCTATTGATTTACCTGTTTTTACAAGGAAATAAAATGTGAAAAAAATATTTCTACATCCCATGGCCTTTCCCAACCGTTTAAATTTGTCTCTTACAGGTCTAACACTTCCGAAAAACCAATACAACGCCCACCCGAAACAATATATAAAGCTAAACGAACCGTTCACTGGGCACTTATCCGTACGAAAATCCCTATTGATTTACCTGATTTTACAAGGAAATAAAATGTGAAAAAAATATTTCTACATCCCATGGCCTTTCCCAACCATTTAAATTTTTCTCTTACAGGTCTAACACTTCCGAAAAACCAATACAACACCCACCTGGAACAATATATAAAGCTAAACGAACCGTTCAATGGGCACTTATCCTTACGAAAATCCCTATTGATTTACCTGTTTTTACAAGGAAATAAAATGTGAAAAAAATATTTCTACATCCCATGGCCTTTCCCAACCATTTAAATTTTTCTCTTACAGGTCTAACACTTCCGAAAAACCAATACAACGCCCACCCGAAACAATATATAAAGCTAAACGAACCGTTCACTGGGCACTTATCTGTACGGAAATCCCTATTGATTTACCTGTTTTTACAAGGAAATAAAATGTGAAAAAAATATTTCTACATCCCATGGCCTTTCCCAACCATTTAAATTTTTCTCTTACAGGTCTAACACTTCCGAAAAACCAATACAACGCCCACCCGGAACAATATATAAAGCTAAACGAACCGTTCACTGGGTAGTTACACGTACGAAAATCCCTATTTATTTACCTGTTTTTACAAGGAAATAAAATGTGAAAAAAATGTTCCTAAATCCCATGGCCTTTCCCAACCATTTAAATTTTTCTCTTACAGGTCTAACACTTCCAAAAAACCAATACAACGCCCACCCGGAACAATATATAAAGCTAAACGAACCGTTCACTGGGCACTTATCCGTACGAAAATCCCGATAGATTTACCTGTTTTTACAAGGAAATAAAATGTGAAAAAAATATTTCTACATCCCATGGCCTTTCCCAACCATTTAAATTTTTCTCTTAAAGGGCTAACACTTCCAAAAAACCAATACAACGCCCACCCGGACCAATATATAAAGCTAAACGAACCGTTCACTGGGTACTTATCCGTACGAAAATCCCTATTGATTTACCTGTTTTTACAAGGAAATAAAATGTGAAAAAAATATTTCTACATCCCATGGCCTTTCCCAACCATTTAAATTTTTTTCTTACAGGTCTAACACTTCCGAAAAACCAATACAACGCCCAACCGGAACAATATATAAAGCTAAACGAACTGTTCACTGGGTACTTATCCGTACGAAAATCCCTATTGATTTACCTGTTTTTACAAGGAAATAAAATGTGAAAAAAATATTTCTACATCCCATGGCCTTTCCCAACCATTTAAATTTTTCTCTTACAGGTCTAACACTTCCGAAAAACCAATACAACGCCCACCCGGAACAATATATAAAGCTAAACGAACCGTTCACTGGGTACTTATCCATATAAAAATCCCTATTGATTTACCTGTTTTTACAAGGAAATAAAATGTGAAAAAAATATTTCTACATCCCATGGCCTTTCCCAACCATTTAAATTCTTCTCTTACAGGTCTAACACTTCCGAAAAACCAATACAACGCCCACCCGGACCAATATATAAAGCTAAACGAACCGTTCACTGGGTACTTATCCGTACGAAAATCCCTATTGATTTACCTGTTTTTACAAGGAAATAAAATGTGAAAAAAATATTTCTACATCCCATGGCCTTTCCCAACCATTTAAATTTTTCTCTTAAAGGGCTAACACTTCCAAAAAACCAATACAACGCCCACCCGGACCAATATATAAAGCTAAACGAACCGTTCACTGGGTACTTATCCGTACGAAAATCCCTATTGATTTACCTGTTTTTACAAGGAAATAAAATGTGAAAAAAATATTTCTACATCCCATGGCCTTTCCCAACCATTTAAATTTTTTTCTTACAGGTCTAACACTTCCGAAAAACCAATACAACGCCCAACCGGAACAATATATAAAGCTAAACGAACTGTTCACTGGGTACTTATCCGTACGAAAATCCCTATTGATTTACCTGTTTTTACAAGGAAATAAAATGTGAAAAAAATATTTCTACATCCCATGGCCTTTCCCAACCATTTAAATTTTTCTCTTACAGGTCTAACACTTCCGAAAAACCAATACAACGCCCACCCGGAACAATATATAAAGCTAAACGAACCGTTCACTGGGTACTTATCCATATAAAAATCCCTATTGATTTACCTGTTTTTACAAGGAAATAAAATGTGAAAAAAATATTTCTACATCCCATGGCCTTTCCCAACCATTTAAATTCTTCTCTTACAGGTCTAACACTTCCAAAAAACCAATACAACGCCCACCCGGACCAATATATAAAGCTAAACGAACCGTTCACTGGGTACTTATCCGTACGAAAATCCCTATTGATTTACCTGTTTTTACAAGGAAATAAAATGTGAAAAAAATATTTCTACATCCCATGGCCTTTCCCAACCATTTAAATTTTTCTCTTACAGGTCTAACACTTCCGAAAAACCAATACAACGCCCACCCGGAACAATATATAAAGCTAAACGAACCGTTCACTGGGTACTTATCCGTACGAAAATCCCTATTGATTTACCTGGTTTTACAAGGAAATAAAATGAAAAAAAAATATTTCTACATCCCATGGCCTTTCCCAACCATATAAATTTTTCTCTTACAGGTCTAACACTTCCGAAAAACCAATACAACGCCCACCCGGACCGATATATAAATCTAAACGAACCGTTCACTGGGTACTTATACGTACGAAAATCCCTATTGATTTACCTGTTTTTACAAGGAAATAAAATGTGAAAAAAATATTTCTACATCACATGGCCTTTCCCAACCATTTAAATTTTTCTCTTGAAAGGCTAACACTTCCGAAAAACCGATACAACACCCACCCGGACCAATATATAAAGCTAAACGAACCGTTCACTGGGTACTTATACGTACCAAAATCCTTTTGATTTACCTGTTTTTACAAGGAAATAAAATGTGAAAAAAATATTTCTACATCCCATGGCCTTTCCCAACCCTTTAAATTTTTCTCTTACAGGGCTAACACTTCCGAAAAACCAATACAACGCCCACCCGGACCAATATATAAAGCTAAACGAACCGTTCACTGGGTACTTATCCGTACGAAAATCCCTATGGATTTACCTGTTTTTACAAGGAAATAAAATGTGAAAAAAATATTTCTACATCCCATGGCCATTCCCAACCATTTAAATTTTTCTCTTAAAAGGCTAACACTTCCGAAAAACCAATACAACGCCCACCCTGACCAATATATAAAGCTAAACGAACCGTTCACTGGGTACTTATCCGTACGAAAATCCCAATGGATTTACCTGTTTTTACAAGGAATTAAAATGTGAAAAAAATATTTCTACATCCCATGGCCTTTCCCAACCATTTAAATTTTTTTCTTACAAGTCTAACACTTCCGAAAAACCAATACAACGCCCACCCGGAACAATATATAAAGCTAAACGAACTGTTCACTGGGTACTTATCCGTACGAAGATCCCTATTGATTTACCTGTTTTTACAAGGAAATAAAATGTGAAAAAAATATTTCTACATCCCATGGCCTTTCCCAACCATTTAAATTCTTCTCTTACAGGTCTAACACTTCCGAAAAACCAATACAACGCCCACCCGGACCAATATATAAAGCTAAACGAACCGTTCACTGGGTACTTATACGTACGAAAATCCCGATAGATTTACCTGTTTATACAAGGAAATAAAATGTGAAAAAAATATTTCTACATCCCATGGCCTTTCCCAACGATTTAAATTTTTCTCTTACAAGTCTAACACTTCCGAAAAACCAATACAACGCCCACCCGGAACAATATATAAAGCTAAACGAACCGTTCACTGGGTACTTATCCGTACGAAAATCCCTATTGATTTACCTGTTTTTACAAGGAAATAAAATGTGAAAAAAATATTTCTATATCCCATGGCCTTTCCCAACCATTTAAATTTTTCTCTTACAGGTGTAACACTTCCGAAAAACCAATACAACGCCCACCCAGAACAATATATAAAGCTAAACCAACCGTTCACTGGGTACTTATCCGTACGAAGATCCCTATTGATTTACCTGTTTTTACAAGGAAATAAAATGTGAAAAAAATATTTCTACATCCCATGGCCTTTCCCAACCATTTAAATTCTTCTCTTACAGGTCTAACACTTCCGAAAAACCAATACAACGCCCACCCGGACCAATATATAAAGCTAAACGAACCGTTCACTGGGTACTTATCCGTACGAAAATCCCGAAAGATTTACCTGTTTTTACAAGGAAATAAAATGTGAAAAAAATATTTCTACATCCCATGGCCTTTCCCAACCATTTAAATTTTTCTCTTACAGGTCTAACACTTCCGAAAAACCAATACAACGCCCACCCGGAACAATATATAAAGCTAAACGAACCGTTCACTGGGTACTTATCCGTACGAAAATCCCTATTGATTTACCTGGTTTTACAAGGAAATAAGATGTGAAAACAATATTTCTACATCCCATGGCCTTTCCCAACCATTTAAATTTTTCTCTTACAGGTCTAACACTTCCGAAAAACCAATACAACGCCCACCCGGACCAATATACAAAGCTAAACGAACCGTTCACTGGGTACTTATCCGTACGAAAATCCCTATTGATTTACCTGTTTTTACAAGGAAATAAAATGTGAAAAAAATATTTCTACATCCCATGGCCTTTCCCAACCATTTAAATTTTTCTCTTAAAGGGCTAACACTTCCGAAAAACCAATACAACGCCCACCCGGACCAATATATAAAGCTAAACGAACTGTTCACTGGGTACTTATCCGTACGAAAATCCCTATTGATTTACCTGTTTTTACAAGGAAATAAAATGTGAAAAAAATATTTCTACATCCCATGGCCTTTCCCAACCATTTAAATTTTTTTCTTACAGGTCTAACACTTCCGAAAAACCAATACAACGCGCACCCGGAACAATATATAAAGCTAAACGAACTGTTCACTGGGTACTTATCCGTACGAAAATCCCTATTGATTTACCTGTATTTACAAGGAAATAAAATGTGAAAAAAATATTTCTACATCCCATGGCCTTTCCCAACCATTTAAATTTTTCTCTTACAGGTCTAACACTTCCGAAAAACCAATACAACGCCCACCCGGAACAATATATAAAGCTAAACGAACCGTTCACTGGGTACTTATCCATGTAAAAATCCCTATTGATTTACCTGTTTTTACAAGGAAATAAAATGTGAAAAAAATATTTCTACATCCCATGGCCTTTCCCAACCATTTAAATTCTTCTCTTACAGGTCTAACACTTCCGAAAAACCAATACAACGCCCACCCGGACCAATATATAAAGCTAAACGAACCGTTCACTGGGTACTTATACGTACGAAAATCCCGATAGATTTACCTGTTTATACAAGGAAATAAAATGTGAAAAAAATATTTCTACATCCCATGGCCTTTCCCAACCATTTAAATTTTTCTCTTACAGGTCTAACACTTCCGAAAAACCAATACAACGCCCACCCGGAACAATATATAAAGCTAAACGAACCGTTCACTGGGTACTTATCCGTACGAAAATCCCTATTGATTTACCTGGTTTTACAAGGAAATAAAATGAAAAAAAAATATTTCTACATCCCATGGCCTTTCCCAACCATATAAATTTTTCTCTTACAGGTCTAACACTTCCGAAAAACCAATACAACGCCCACCCGGACCGATATATGAAGCTAAACGAACCGTTCACTGGGTACTTATACGTACGAAAATCCCTATTGATTTACCTGTTTTTACAAGGAAATAAAATGTGAAAAAAATATTTCTACATCACATGGCCTTTCCCAACCATTTAAATTTTTCTCTTGAAAGGCTAACACTTCCGAAAAACCGATACAACACCCACCCGGACCAATATATAAAGCTAAACGAACCGTTCACTGGGTACTTATACGTACCAAAATCCCTATTGATTTACCTGTTTTTACAAGGAAATAAAATGTGAAAAAAATATTTCTACATCCCATGGCCTCTCCCAACCCTTTAAATTTTTCTCTTACAGGGCTAACACTTCCAAAAAACCAATACAACGCCCACCCGGACCAATATATAAAGCTAAACCAACCGTTCACTGGGTACTTATCCGTACGAAAATCCCTATTGATTTACCTGTTTTTACAAGGAAATAAAATGTGAAAAAAATATTTCTACATCCCATGGCCTTCCCAACCATTTAAATTTTTCTCTTACAGGTCTAACACTTCCGAAAAACCAATACAACGCCCACCCGGAACAATATATATAGCTAAACGAACCGTTCACTGGGTACTTATCCGTACGAAAATCCCTATTGATTTACCTGTTTTTACAAGGAAATAAAATGTGAAAAAAATATTTCTACATCCCATGGCCTTTCCCAACCATTTAAATTTTTCTCTTAAAGGGCTAACACTTCCGAAAAACCAATACAACGCCCACCTGGACCAATATATAAAGCTAAACGAACCGTTCACTGGGTATTTATCCGTACGAAAATCCCTATTGATTTACCTGTTTTTACAAGGAAATAAAATGTGAAAAAATATTTCTACATCCCATGGCCTTTCCCAACCATTAAAATTTTTCTCTTACAGGTCTAACACTTCCGAAAAACCAATACAACGCCCACCCGGAACAATATATAAAGCTAAACGAACCGTTCACTGGGTACTTATCCGTACGAAAATCCCTATTGATTTACCTGTTTTTACAAGGAATAAAATGTGAAAAAAATATTTCTACATCCCATGGCCTTTCCCAACCATTTAAATTTTTCTCTTACAGGTGTAACACTTCCGAAAAACCAATACAACGCCCACCCGGAACAATATATAAAGCTAAACAAACCGTTCACTGGGTACTTATACGTACGAAAATCCCTATTGATTTACCTGTTTTTACAAGGGAATAAAATGTGAAAAAAATATTTCTATATCCCATGGCCTTTCCCAACTATTTAAATTTTTCTCTTACAGGGCTAACACTTCCGAAAAACCAATACAACGCCCACCCGGACCAATATATAAAGCTAAACGAACCGTTCACTGGGTACTTATCCGTACGAAAATCCCTATTGATTTACCTGGTTTTACAAGGAAATAAGATGTGAAAACAATATTTCTACATCCCATGGCCTTTCCCAACCATTTAAATTTTTCTCTTACAGGTCTAACACTTCCGAAATACCAATACAACGCCCACCCGGACCAATATACAAAGCTAAATGAACCGTTCACTGGGTACTTATCCGTACGAAAATCCCGATAGATTTACCTGTTTTTACAAGGAAATAAAATGTGAAAAAAATATTTCTACATCCCATGGCCTTTCCCAACCATTTAAATTTTTCTCTTACAGGTCTAACACTTCCGAAAAACCAATACAACGCCCACCCGGAACAATATATAAAGCTAAACGAACCGTTCACTGGGTACTTATCCGTACGAAAATCCCTATTGATTTACCTGGTTTTACAAGGAAATAAAATGAAAAAAAAAATATTTCTACATCCCATGGCCTTTCCCAACCATTTAAATTTTTCTCTTACAGGTCTAACACTTCCGAAAAACCAATACAATGCCCACCCGGACCGATATATAAAGCTAAACGAACCGTTCACTGGGTACTTATACGTACCAAAATCCCTATTGATTTACCTGTTTTTACAAGGAAATAAAATGTGAAAAAAATATTTCTACATCCCATGGCCTTTCCCAACCCTTTAAATTTTTCTCTTACAGGGCTAACACTTCCGAAAAACCAATACAACGCCCACCCGGAACAATATATAAAGCTAAACGAACCGTTCACTGGGTACTTATCCGTACGAAAATCCCTATTGATTTACCTGGTTTTACAAGGAAATAAAATGAAAAAAAAATATTTCTACATCCCATGGCCTTTCCCAACCATTTAAATTTTTCTCTTACAGGTCTAACACTTCCGAAAAACCAATACAATGCCCACCCGGACCGATATATAAAGCTAAACGAACCGTTCACTGGGTACTTATACATACCAAAATCCCTATTGATTTACCTGTTTTTACAAGGAAATAAAATGTGAAAAAAATATTTCTACATCCCATGGCCTTTCCCAACCCTTTAAATTTTTCTTTTACAGGGCTAACACTTCCGAAAAACCAATACAACGCCCACCCGGACCAATATATAAAGCTAAACGAACCGTTCACTGGGTACTTATCCGTACGAAAATCCCTATGGATTTACCTGTTTTTACAAGGAAATAAAATGTGAAAAAAATATTTCTACATCCCATGGCCTTTCCCAACCATTTAAATTTTTTTCTTACAGGTCTAACACTTCCGAAAAACCAATACAACGCCCACCCGGAACAATATATAAAGCTAAACGAACTGTTCACTGGGTACTTATCCGTACAAAAATCCCTATTGATTTACCTGTTTTTACAAGGAAATAAAATGTGAAAAAAATATTTCTACATCCCATGGCCTTTCCCAACCATTTAAATTTTTCTCTTACAGGTCTAACACTTCCGAAAAACCAATACAACGCCCACCCGGAACAATATATAAAGCTAAACGAACCGTTCACTGGGTACTTATCCATATGAAAATCCCTATTGATTTACCTGTTTTTACAAGGAAATAAAATGTGAAAAAAATATTTCTACATCCCATGGCCTTTCCCAACCATTTAAATTCTTCTCTTACAGGTCTAACACTTCCGAAAAACCAATACAACGCCCACCCGGACCAATATATAAAGCTAAACGAACCGTTCACTGGGTACTTATCCGTACGAAAATCCCTATTGATTTACCTGGTTTTACAAGGAAATAAGATGTGAAAACAATATTTCTACATCCCATGGCCTTTCCCAACCATTTAAATTTTTCTCTTACAGGTCTAACACTTCCGAAAAACCAATACAACGCCCACCCGGACCAATATATAAAGCTAAACGAACCGTTCACTGGGTACTTATTCGTACGAACATCCCTATTGATTTACCTGTTTTTACAAGGAAATAAAATGTGAAAAAAATATTTCTACATCACATGGCCTTTCCCAACCATTTAAATTTTTCTCTTACAGGTCTAACACTTCCGAAAAACCAATACAACACCCACCCGGACCAATATATAAAGCTAAACGAACCGTTTACTGGGTACTTATACGTACGAAAATCCCTATTGATTTACCTGTTTTTACAAGCAAATAAAATGTGAAAAAAATATTTCTACATCCCATGGCCTTTCCCAACCATTTAAGTTTTTCTCTTACAGGGCTAACACTTCCGAAAAACCAATACAACGCCCACCCGGAACAATATATAAAGCTAAACGAACCGTTCACTGGGTACTTATCCGTACGAAAATCCCGATAGATTTACCTGTTTTTACAAGGAAATAAAATGTGAAAAAAATATTTCTACATCCCATGGCCTTTCCCAACCATTTAAATTTTTCTCTTAAAGGGCTAACACTTCCGAAAAACCAATACAACGCCCACCCGGACCAATATATAAAGCTAAACGAACCGTTCACTGGGTACTTATCCGTACGAAAATCCCTATTGATTTACCTGTTTTTACAAGGAAATAAAATGTGAAAAAAATATTTCTACATCCCATGGCCTTTCCCAACCATTTAAATTTTTTTCTTACATGTCTAACACTTCCGAAAAACCAATACAACGCCCACCCGGAACAATATATAAAGCTAAACGAACTGTTCACTGGGTACTTATCCGTACGAAAATCCCTATTGATTTACCTGTTTTTACAAGGAAATAAAATGTGAAAAAAATATTTCTACATCCCATGGCCTTTCCCAACCATTTAAATTTTTCTCTTACAGGTCTAACACTTCCGAAAAACCAATACAACGCCCACCCGGAACAATATATAAAGCTAAACGAACCGTTCACTGGGTACTTATCCATATGAAAATCCCTATTGATTTACCTGTTTTTACAAGGAAATAAAATGTGAAAAAAATATTTCTACATCCCATGGCCTTTCCCAACCATTTAAATTCTTCTCTTACAGGTCTAACACTTCCGAAAAACCAATACAACGCCCACCCGGACCAATATATAAAGCTAAACGAACCGTTCACTGGGTACTTATCCGTACGAAAATCCCTATTGATTTACCTGGTTTTACAAGGAAATAAGATGTGAAAACAATATTTCTACATCCCATGGCCTTTCCCAACCATTTAAATTTTTCTCTTACAGGTCTAACACTTCCGAAAAACCAATACAACGCCCACCCGGACCAATATATAAAGCTAAACGAACCGTTCACTGGGTACTTATTCGTACGAACATCCCTATTGATTTACCTGTTTTTACAAGGAAATAAAATGTGAAAAAAATATTTCTACATCACATGGCCTTTCCCAACCATTTAAATTTTTCTCTTACAGGTCTAACACTTCCGAAAAACCAATACAACACCCACCCGGACCAATATATAAAGCTAAACGAACCGTTTACTGGGTACTTATACGTACGAAAATCCCTATTGATTTACCTGTTTTTACAAGCAAATAAAATGTGAAAAAAATATTTCTACATCCCATGGCCTTTCCCAACCATTTAAGTTTTTCTCTTACAGGGCTAACACTTCCGAAAAACCAATACAACGCCCACCCGGAACAATATATAAAGCTAAACGAACCGTTCACTGGGTACTTATCCGTACGAAAATCCCGATAGATTTACCTGTTTTTACAAGGAAATAAAATGTGAAAAAAATATTTCTACATCCCATGGCCTTTCCCAACCATTTAAATTTTTCTCTTAAAGGGCTAACACTTCCGAAAAACCAATACAACGCCCACCCGGACCAATATATAAAGCTAAACGAACCGTTCACTGGGTACTTATCCGTACGAAAATCCCTATTGATTTACCTGTTTTTACAAGGAAATAAAATGTGAAAAAAATATTTCTACATCCCATGGCCTTTCCCAACCATTTAAATTTTTTTCTTACATGTCTAACACTTCCGAAAAACCAATACAACGCCCACCCGGAACAATATATAAAGCTAAACGAACTGTTCACTGGGTACTTATCCGTACGAAAATCCCTATTGATTTACCTGTTTTTACAAGGAAATAAAATGTGAAAAAAATATTTCTACATCCCATGGCCTTTCCCAACCATTTAAATTTTTCTCTTACAGGTCTAACACTTCCGAAAAACCAATACAACGCCCACCCGGAACAATATATAAAGCTAAACGAACCGTTCACTGGGTACTTATCCATATAAAAATCCCTATTGATTTACCTGTTTTTACAAGGAAATAAAATGTGAAAAAAATATTTCTACATCCCATGGCCTTTCCCAACCATTTAAATTTTTCTCTTACAGGTCTAACACTTCCGAAAAACCAATACAACGCCCACCCGGAACAATATATAAAGCTAAACGAACCGTTCACTGGGTACTTATCCGTACGAAAATCCCTATTGATTTACCTGGTTTTACAAGGAAATAAAATGAAAAAAAAATATTTCTACATCCCATGGCCTTTCCTAACCATTTAAATTTTTCTCTTACAGGTCTAACACTTCCGAAAAACCAATACAATGCCCACCCGGACCGATATATAAAGCTAAACGAACCGTTCACTGGGTACTTATTCGTACGAACATCCCTATTGATTTACCTGTTTTTACAAGGAAATAAAATGTGAAAAAATATTTCTACATCCCATGGCCTTTCCCAACCATTTAAATTTTTCTCTTACAGGTCTAACACTTCCGAAAAACCAATACAACGCCCACCCGGACCAATATATAAAGCTAAACGAACCGTTTACTGGGTACTTATACGTACGAAAATCCCTATTGATTTACCTGTTTTTACAAGCAAATAAAATGTGAAAAAAATATTTCTACATCCCATGGCCTTTCCTAACCATTTAAATTTTTCTCTTACAGGTCTAACACTTCCGAAAAACCAATACAACGCCCACCCGGACCGATATATAAAGCTAAACGAACCGTTCACTGGGTACTTATACGTACCAAAATCCCTATTGATTTACCTGTTTTTACAAGGAAATAAAATGTGAAAAAATATTTCTACATCCCATGGCCTTTCCCAACCCTTTAAATTTTTCTCTTACAGGGCTAACACTTCTGAAAAACCAATACAACGCCCACCCGGACCAATATATAAAGCTAAACGAACCGTTCACTGGGTACTTATCCGTACGAAAATCCCTATGGATTTACCTGTTTTTACAAGGAAATAAAATGTGAAAAAAATATTTCTACATCCCATGGCCTTTCCCAACCATTTAAATTTTTTTCTTACAGGTCTAACACTTCCGAAAAACCAATACAACGCCCACCCGGAACAATATATAAAGCTAAACGAACTGTTCACTGGGTACTTATCCGTACGAAAATCCCTATTGATTTACCTGTTTTTACAAGGAAATAAAATGTGAAAAAAATATTTCTACATCCCATGGCCTTTCCCAACCATTTAAATTTTTCTCTTACAGGTCTAACACTTCCGAAAAACCAATACAACGCCCACCCGGAACAATATATAAAGCTAAACGAACCGTTCACTGGGTACTTATCCATATGAAAATCCCTATTGATTTACCTGTTTTTACAAGGAAATAAAATGTGAAAAAAATATTTCTACATCCCATGGCCTTTCCCAACCATTTAAATTCTTCTCTTACAGGTCTAACACTTCCGAAAAACCAATACAAAGCCCACCCGGACCAATATATAAAGCTAAACGAACCGTTCACTGGGTACTTATCCGTACGAAAATCCGTATTGATTTACCTGGTTTTACAAGGAAATAAGATGTGAAAACAATATTTCTACATCCCATGGCCTTTCCCAACCATTTAAATTTTTCTCTTACAGGTCTAACACTTCCGAAAAACCAATACAACGCCCACCCGGACCAATATATAAAGCTAAACGAACCGTTCACTGGGTACTTATTCGTACGAAAATCCCTATTGATTTACCTGTTTTTACAAGGAAATAAAATGTGAAAAAAATATTTCTACATCCCATGGCCTTTCCCAACCATTTAAGTTTTTCTCTTACAGGGC
This sequence comes from Paroedura picta, assembly GCF_049243985.1. Lineage (NCBI taxonomy): Eukaryota > Metazoa > Chordata > Lepidosauria > Squamata > Gekkonidae > Paroedura > Paroedura picta. The sequence goes on from NC_135372.1 coordinate 21,820,142, forward strand.
TAACACTTCCGAAAAACCAATACAACGCCCACCCGGAACGATATATAAAGCAAAACGAACCGTTCACTGGGTACTTATCCGTACGAAAATCCCGATAGATTTACCTGTTTTTACAAGGAAATAAAACGTGAAAAAAATATTTCTACATCCCATGGCCTTTCCCAACCATTTAAATTTTTCTCTTACAGGTCTAACACTTCCGAAAAACCAATACAACGCCCACCCGGAACAATATATAAAGCTAAACGAACCGTTCACTGGGTACTTATCCATATAAAAATCCCTATTGATTTACCTGTTTTTACAAGGAAATAAAATGTGAAAAAAATATTTCTACATCCCATGGCCTTTCCCAACCATTTAAATGCTCCTCTTACAGGTCTAACACTTCCGAAAAACCAATACAACGCCCACCCGGAACAATATATAAAGCTAAACGAACCGTTCACTGGGTACTTATACGTACGAAAATCCCGATAGATTTACCTGTTTTTACAAGGAAATAAAATGTGAAAAAAATATTTCTACATCCCATGGCCTTTCCCAACCATTTAAATTTTTCTCTTACAGGTCTAACACTTCCGAAAAACCAATACAACGCCCACCCGGAACAATATATAAAGCTAAACGAACCGTTCACTGGGTACTTATCCGTACGAAAATCCCTATTGATTTACCTGGTTTTACAAGGAAATAAAATGAAAAAAAAATATTTCTACATCCCATGGCCTTTCCTAACCATTTAAATTTTTCTCTTACAGGTCTAACACTTCCGAAAAACCAATACAATGCCCACCCGGACCGATATATAAAGCTAAACGAACCGTTCACTGGGTACTTATACGTACCAAAATCCCTATTGATTTACCTGTTTTTACAAGGAAATAAAATGTGAAAAAAATATTTCTACATCCCATGGCCTTTCCCAACCCTTTAAATTTTTCTCTTACAGGGCTAACACTTCCGAAAAACCAATACAACGCCCACCCGGACCAATATATAAAGCTAAACGAACCGTTCACAGGGTACTTATCCGTACGAAAATCCCTATGGATTTACCTGTTTTTACAAGGAAATAAAATGTGAAAAAAATATTTCTACATCCCATGGCCTTTCCCAACCATTTAAATTTTTTTCTTACAGGTCTAACACTTCCGAAAAACCAATACAACGCCCACCCGGAACTATATATAAAGCTAAACGAACTGTTCACTGGGTACTTATCCGTACGAAAATCCCTATTGATTTACCTGTTTTTACAAGGAAATAAAATGTGAAAAAAATATTTCTACATCCCATGGCCTTTCCCAACCATTTAAATTTTTCTCTTACAGGTCTAACACTTCCGAAAAACCAATACAACGCCCACCCGGAACAATATATAAAGCTAAACGAACCGTTCACTGGGTACTTATCCATATGAAAATCCCTATTGATTTACCTGTTTTTACAAGGAAATCAAATGTGAAAAAAATATTTCTACATCCCATGGCCTTTCCCAACCATTTAAATTCTTCTCTTACAGGTCTAACACTTCCGAAAAACCAATACAAAGCCCACCCGGACCAATATATAAAGCTAAATGAACCGTTCACTGGGTACTTATCCGTACGAAAATCCCTATTGATTTACCTGGTTTTACAAGGAAATAAGATGTGAAAACAATATTTCTACATCCCATGGCCTTTCCCAACCATTTAAATTTTTCTCTTACAGGTCTAACACTTCCGAAAAACCAATACAACGCCCACCCGGACCAATATATAAAGCTAAACGAACCGTTCACTGGGTACTTATTCGTACGAAAATCCCTATTGATTTACCTGTTTTTACAAGGAAATAAAATGTGAAAAAAATATTTCTACATCCCATGGCCTTTCCCAGCCATTTAAGTTTTTCTCTTACAGGGCTAACACTTCCGAAAAACCAATACAACGCCCACCCGGAACGATATATAAAGCAAAACGAACCGTTCACTGGGTACTTATCCGTACGAAAATCCCGATAGATTTACCTGTTTTTACAAGGAAATAAAATGTGAAAAAAATATTTCTAAATCCCATGGCCTTTCCCAACCATTTAAATTTTTCTCTTAAAGGGCTAACACTTCCGAAAAACCAATACAACGCCCACCCGGACCAATATATAAAGCTAAACGAACCGTTCACTGGGTACTTATCCGTACGAAAATCCCTATGGATTTACCTGTTTTTACAAGGAAATAAAATGTGAAAAAAATATTTCTACATCCCATGGCCTTTCCCAACCATTTAAATTTTTCTCTTACAGGTCTAACACTTCCGAAAAACCAATACAACGCCCACCCGGAACAATATATAAAGCTAAACGAACCGTTCACTGGGTACTTATCCATATGAAAATCCCTATTGATTTACCTGTTTTTACAAGGAAATAAAATGTGAAAAAAATATTTCTACATCCCATGGCCTTTCCCAACCATTTAAATGTTTCTCTTACAGGTCTAACACTTCCGAAAAACCAATACAACGCCCACCCGGACCAATATATTAAGCTAAACGAACCGTTCACTGGGTACTTATTCGTACGAAAATCCCTATTGATTTACCTGTTTTACAAGGAAATAAAATGTGAAAAAAATATTTCTACATCACATGGCCTTTCCCAACCATTTAAATTTTTCTCTTACAGGTCTAACACTTCCGAAAAACCAATACAACACCCACCCGGACCAATATATAAAGCTAAACGAACCGTTTACTGGGTACTTATACGTACGAAAATCCCTATTGATTTACCTGTTTTTACAAGGAAATAAAATGTGAAAAAAATATTTCTACATCCCATGGCCTTTCCCAACCATTTAAGTTTTTCTCTTACAGGGCTAACACTTCCGAAAAACCAATACAACGCCCACCCGGAACAATATATAAAGCTAAACGAACCGTTCACTGGGTACTTATCCGTACGAAAATCCCGATAGATTTACCTGTTTTTACAAGGAAATAAAATGTGAAAAAAATATTTCTACATCCCATGGCCTTTCCCAACCATTTAAATTTTTCTCTTAAAGGGCTAACACTTCCGAAATACCAATACAACGCCCACCCGGACCAATATATAAAGCTAAACGAACCGTTCACTGGGTACTTATCCGTACGAAAATCCCTATTGATTTACCTGTTTTTACAAGGAAATAAAATGTGAAAAAAATATTTCTACATCCCATGGCCTTTCCCAACCATTTAAGTTTTTTTCTTACAGGTCTAACACTTCCGAAAAACCAATACAACGCCCACCCGGAACAATATATAAAGCTAAACGAACTGTTCACTGGGTACTTATCCGTACGAAAATCCCTATTGATTTACCTGTTTTTACAAGGAAATAAAATGTGAAAAAAATATTTCTACATCCCATGGCCTTTCCCAACCATTTAAATTTTTCTCTTACAGGTCTAACACTTCCGAAAAACCAATACAACGCCCACCCGGAACAATATATAAAGCTAAACGAACCGTTCACTGGGTACTTATCCATATAAAAATCCCTATTGATTTACCTGTTTTTACAAGGAAATAAAATGTGAAAAAAATATTTCTACATCCCATGGCCTTTCCCAACCATTTAAATGCTTCTCTTACAGGTCTAACACTTCCGAAAAACCAATACAACGCCCACCCGGACCAATATATAAAGCTAAACGAACCGTTCACTGGGTACTTATACGTACGAAAATCCCGATAGATTTACCTGTTTTTACAAGGAAATAAAATGTGAAAAAAATATTTCTACATCCCATGGCCTTTCCCAACCATTTAAATTTTTCTCTTACAGGTCTAACACTTCCGAAAAACCAATACAACGCCCACCCGGAACAATATATAAAGCTAAACGAACCGTTCACTGGGTACTTATCCGTACGAAAATCCCTATTGATTTACCTGGTTTTACAAGGAAATAAAATGAAAAAAAAATATTTCTACATCCCATGGCCTTTCCCAACCATTTAAATTTTTCTCTTACAGGTCTAACACTTCCGAAAAACCAATACAATGCCCACCTGGACAGATATATAAAGCTAAACGAACCGTTCACTGGGCACTTATACGTACCAAAATCCCTATTGATTTACCTGTTTTTACAAGGAAATAAAATGTGAAAAAAATATTTCTACATCCCATGGCCTTTCCCAACCCTTTAAATTTTTCTCTTACAGGGCTAACACTTCCGAAAAACCAATACAACGCCTACCCGGACCAATATATAAAGCTAAACGAACCGTTCACTGGGTACTTATCCGTACGAAAATCCCTATGGATTTACCTGTTTTTACAAGGAAATAAAATGTGAAAAAAATATTTCTACATCCCATGGCCTTTCCCAACCATTTAAATTTTTTTCTTACAGGTCTAACACTTCCGAAAAACCAATACAACGCCCACCCGGAACAATATATAAAGCTAAACGAACTGTTCACTGGGTACTTATCCGTACGAAAATCCGTATTGATCTACCTGTTTTTACAAGGAAATAAAATGTGAAAAAAATATTTCTACATCCCATGGCCTTTCCCAACCATTTAAATTTTTCTCTTACAGGTCTAACACTTCCGAAAAACCAATACAACGCCCACCCGGAACAATATATAAAGCTAAACGAACCGTTCACTGGGTACTTATCCATATGAAAATCCCTATTGATTTACCTCTTTTTACAAGGAAATAAAATGTGAAAAAAATATTTCTACATCCCATGGCCTTTCCCAACCATTTAAATTCTTCTCTTACAGGTCTAACACTTCCGAAAAACCAATACAACGCCCACCCGGACCAATATATAAAGCTAAACGAACCGTTCACTGGGTACTTATCCGTACGAAAATCCCTATTGATTTACCTGGTTTTACAAGGAAATAAGATGTGAAAACAATATTTCTACATCCCATGGCCTTTCCCAACCATTTAAATTTTTCTCTTACAGGTCTAACACTTCCGAAAAACCAATACAACGCCCACCCGGAACAATATATAAAGCTAAACGAACCGTTCACTGGGTACTTATCCATATAAAAATCCCTATTGATTTACCTGTTTTTACAAGGAAATAAAATGTGAAAAAAATATTTCTACATCCCATGGCCTTTCCCAACCATTTAAATGCTTCTCTTACAGGTCTAACACTTCCGAAAAACCAATACAACGCCCACCCGGACCAATATATAAAGCTAAACGAACCGTTCACTGGGTACTTATACGTACGAAAATCCCGATAGATTTACCTGTTTTTACAAGGAAATAAAATGTGAAAAAAATATTTCTACATCCCATGGCCTTTCCCAACCATTTAAATTTTTCTCTTACAGGTCTAACACTTCTGAAAAACCAATACAACGCCCACCCGGAACAATATATAAAGCTAAACGAACCGTTCACTGGGTACTTATCCGTACGAAAATCCCTATTGATTTACCTGGTTTTACAAGGAAATAAAATGAAAAAAAAATATTTCTACATCCCATGGCCTTTCCCAACCATTTAAATTTTTCTCTTACAGGTCTAACACTTCCGAAAAACCAATACAATGCCCACCCGGACCGATATATAAAGCTAAACGAACCGTTCACTGGGTAATTATACGTACGAAAATCCCTATTGATTTACCTGTTTTTACAAGGAAATAAAATGTGAAAAAAATATTTCTACATCCCATGGCCTTTCCCAACCATTTAAATGCTCCTCTTACAGGTCTAACACTTCCGAAAAACCAATACAACGCCCACCCGGAACAATATATAAAGCTAAACGAACCGTTCACTGGGTACTTATACGTACGAAAATCCCGATAGATTTACCTGTTTTTACAAGGAAATAAAATGTGAAAAAAATATTTCTACATCCCATGGCCTTTCCCAACCATTTAAATTTTTCTCTTACAGGTCTAACACTTCCGAAAAACCAATACAACGCCCACCCGGAACAATATATAAAGCTAAACGAACCGTTCACTGGGTACTTATCCGTACGAAAATCCCTATTGATTTACCTGGTTTTACAAGGAAATAAAATGAAAAAAAAATATTTCTACATCCCATGGCCTTTCCTAACCATTTAAATTTTTCTCTTACAGGTCTAACACTTCCGAAAAACCAATACAATGCCCACCCGGACCGATATATAAAGCTAAACGAACCGTTCACTGGGTACTTATACGTACCAAAATCCCTATTGATTTACCTGTTTTTACAAGGAAATAAAATGTGAAAAAAATATTTCTACATCCCATGGCCTTTCCCAACCCTTTAAATTTTTCTCTTACAGGGCTAACACTTCCGAAAAACCAATACAACGCCCACCCGGACCAATATATAAAGCTAAACGAACCGTTCACTGGGTACTTATCCGTACGAAAATCCCTATGGATTTACCTGTTTTTACAAGGAAATAAAATGTGAAAAAAATATTTCTACATCCCATGGCCTTTCCCAACCATTTAAATTTTTTTCTTACAGGTCTAACACTTCCGAAAAACCAATACAACGCCCACCCGGAACTATATATAAAGCTAAACGAACTGTTCACTGGGTACTTATCCGTACGAAAATCCCTATTGATTTACCTGTTTTTACAAGGAAATAAAATGTGAAAAAAATATTTCTACATCCCATGGCCTTTCCCAACCATTTAAATTTTTCTCTTACAGGTCTAACACTTCCGAAAAACCAATACAACGCCCACCCGGAACAATATATAAAGCTAAACGAACCGTTCACTGGGTACTTATCCATATGAAAATCCCTATTGATTTACCTGTTTTTACAAGGAAATCAAATGTGAAAAAAATATTTCTACATCCCATGGCCTTTCCCAACCATTTAAATTCTTCTCTTACAGGTCTAACACTTCCGAAAAACCAATACAAAGCCCACCCGGACCAATATATAAAGCTAAATGAACCGTTCACTGGGTACTTATCCGTACGAAAATCCCTATTGATTTACCTGGTTTTACAAGGAAATAAGATGTGAAAACAATATTTCTACATCCCATGGCCTTTCCCAACCATTTAAATTTTTCTCTTACAGGTCTAACACTTCCGAAAAACCAATACAACGCCCACCCGGACCAATATATAAAGCTAAACGAACCGTTCACTGGGTACTTATTCGTACGAAAATCCCTATTGATTTACCTGTTTTTACAAGGAAATAAAATGTGAAAAAAATATTTCTACATCCCATGGCCTTTCCCAACCATTTAAGTTTTTCTCTTACAGGGCTAACACTTCCGAAAAACCAATACAACGCCCACCCGGAACGATATATAAAGCAAAACGAACCGTTCACTGGGTACTTATCCGTACGAAAATCCCGATAGATTTACCTGTTTTTACAAGGAAATAAAATGTGAAAAAAATATTTCTAAATCCCATGGCCTTTCCCAACCATTTAAATTTTTCTCTTAAAGGGCTAACACTTCCGAAAAACCAATACAACGCCCACCCGGACCAATATATAAAGCTAAACGAACCGTTCACTGGGTACTTATCCGTACGAAAATCCCTATGGATTTACCTGTTTTTACAAGGAAATAAAATGTGAAAAAAATATTTCTACATCCCATGGCCTTTCCCAACCATTTAAATTTTTCTCTTACAGGTCTAACACTTCCGAAAAACCAATACAACGCCCACCCGGAACAATATATAAAGCTAAACGAACCGTTCACTGGGTACTTATCCATATGAAAATCCCTATTGATTTACCTGTTTTTACAAGGAAATAAAATGTGAAAAAAATATTTCTACATCCCATGGCCTTTCCCAACCATTTAAATTCTTCTCTTACAGGTCTAACACTTCCGAAAAACCAATACAACGCCCACCCGGACCAATATATAAAGCTAAACGAACCGTTCACTGGGTACTTATCCGTACGAAAATCCCTATTGATTTACCTGGTTTTACAAGGAAATAAGATGTGAAAAAAATATTTCTACATCCCATGGCCTTTCCCAACCATTTAAATGTTTCTCTTACAGGTCTAACACTTCCGAAAAACCAATACAACGCCCACCCGGACCAATATATTAAGCTAAACGAACCGTTCACTGGGTACTTATTCGTACGAAAATCCCTATTGATTTACCTGTTTTTACAAGGAAATAAAATGTGAAAAAAATATTTCTACATCAGATGGCCTTTCCCAACCATTTAAATTTTTCTCTTACAGGTCTAACACTTCCGAAAAACCAATACAATGCCCACCTGGACAGATATATAAAGCTAAACGAACCGTTCACTGGGCACTTATACGTACCAAAATCCCTATTGATTTACCTGTTTTTACAAGGAAATAAAATGTGAAAAAAATATTTCTACATCCCATGGCCTTTCCCAACCCTTTAAATTTTTCTCTTACAGGGCTAACACTTCCGAAAAACCAATACAACGCCTACCCGGACCAATATATAAAGCTAAACGAACCGTTCACTGGGTACTTATCCGTACGAAAATCCCTATGGATTTACCTGTTTTTACAAGGAAATAAAATGTGAAAAAAATATTTCTACATCCCATGGCCTTTCCCAACCATTTAAATTTTTTTCTTACAGGTCTAACACTTCCGAAAAACCAATACAACGCCCACCCGGAACAATATATAAAGCTAAACGAACTGTTCACTGGGTACTTATCCGTACGAAAATCCGTATTGATTTACCTGTTTTTACAAGGAAATAAAATGTGAAAAAAATATTTCTACATCCCATGGCCTTTCCCAACCATTTAAATTTTTCTCTTACAGGTCTAACACTTCCGAAAAACCAATACAACGCCCACCCGGAACAATATATAAAGCTAAACGAACCGTTCACTGGGTACTTATCCATATGAAAATCCCTATTGATTTACCTCTTTTTACAAGGAAATAAAATGTGAAAAAAATATTTCTACATCCCATGGCCTTTCCCAACCATTTAAATTCTTCTCTTACAGGTCTAACACTTCCGAAAAACCAATACAACGCCCACCCGGAACAATATATAAAGCTAAACGAACCGTTCACTGGGTACTTATCCATATGAAAATCCCTATTGATTTACCTCTTTTTACAAGGAAATAAAATGTGAAAAAAATATTTCTACATCCCATGGCCTTTCCCAACCATTTAAATGCTTCTCTTACAGGTCTAACACTTCCGAAAAACCAATACAACGCCCACCCGGACCAATATATAAAGCTAAACGAACTGTTCACTGGGTACTTATACGTACGAAAATCCCGATAGATTTACCTGTTTTTACAAGGAAATAAAATGTGAAAAAAATATTTCTACATCCCATGGCCTTTCCCAACCATTTAAATTTTTCTCTTACAGGTCTAACACTTCTGAAAAACCAATACAACGCCCACCCGGAACAATATATAAAGCTAAACGAACCGTTCACTGGGTACTTATCCGTACGAAAATCCCTATTGATTTACCTGGTTTTACAAGGAAATAAAATGAAAAAAAAATATTTCTACATCCCATGGCCTTTCCCAACCATTTAAATTTTTCTCTTACAGGTCTAACACTTCCGAAAAACCAATACAATGCCCACCCGGACCGATATATAAAGCTAAACGAACCGTTCACTGGGTAATTATACGTACGAAAATCCCTATTGATTTACCTGTTTTTACAAGGAAATAAAATGTGAAAAAAATATTTCTACATCCCATGGCCTTTCCCAACCATTTAAATGCTCCTCTTACAGGTCTAACACTTCCGAAAAACCAATACAACGCCCACCCGGAACAATATATAAAGCTAAACGAACCGTTCACTGGGTACTTATACGTACGAAAATCCCGATAGATTTACCTGTTTTTACAAGGAAATAAAATGTGAAAAAAATATTTCTACATCCCATGGCCTTTCCCAACCATTTAAATTTTTCTCTTACAGGTCTAACACTTCCGAAAAACCAATACAACGCCCACCCGGAACAATATATAAAGCTAAACGAACCGTTCACTGGGTACTTATCCGTACGAAAATCCCTATTGATTTACCTGGTTTTACAAGGAAATAAAATGAAAAAAAAATATTTCTACATCCCATGGCCTTTCCTAACCATTTAAATTTTTCTCTTACAGGTCTAACACTTCCGAAAAACCAATACAATGCCCACCCGGACCGATATATAAAGCTAAACGAACCGTTCACTGGGTACTTATACGTACCAAAATCCCTATTGATTTACCTGTTTTTACAAGGAAATAAAATGTGAAAAAAATATTTCTACATCCCATGGCCTTTCCCAACCCTTTAAATTTTTCTCTTACAGGGCTAACACTTCCGAAAAACCAATACAACGCCCACCCGGACCAATATATAAAGCTAAACGAACCGTTCACTGGGTACTTATCCGTACGAAAATCCCTATGGATTTACCTGTTTTTACAAGGAAATAAAATGTGAAAAAAATATTTCTACATCCCATGGCCTTTCCCAACCATTTAAATTTTTTTCTTACAGGTCTAACACTTCCGAAAAACCAATACAACGCCCACCCGGAACTATATATAAAGCTAAACGAACTGTTCACTGTGTACTTATCCGTACGAAAATCCCTATTGATTTACCTGTTTTTACAAGGAAATAAAATGTGAAAAAAATATTTCTACATCCCATGGCCTTTCCCAACCATTTAAATTTTTCTCTTACAGGTCTAACACTTCCGAAAAACCAATACAACGCCCACCCGGAACAATATATAAAGCTAAACGAACCGTTCACTGGGTACTTATCCATATGAAAATCCCTATTGATTTACCTGTTTTTACAAGGAAATCAAATGTGAAAAAAATATTTCTACATCCCATGGCCTTTCCCAACCATTTAAATTCTTCTCTTACAGGTCTAACACTTCCGAAAAACCAATACAAAGCCCACCCGGACCAATATATAAAGCTAAATGAACCGTTCACTGGGTACTTATCCGTACGAAAATCCCTATTGATTTACCTGGTTTTACAAGGAAATAAGATGTGAAAACAATATTTCTACATCCCATGGCCTTTCCCAACCATTTAAATTTTTCTCTTACAGGTCTAACACTTCCGAAAAACCAATACAACGCCCACCCGGACCAATATATAAAGCTAAACGAACCGTTCACTGGGTACTTATTCGTACGAAAATCCCTATTGATTTACCTGTTTTTACAAGGAAATAAAATGTGAAAAAAATATTTCTACATCCCATGGCCTTTCCCAACCATTTAAGTTTTTCTCTTACAGGGCTAACACTTCCGAAAAACCAATACAACGCCCACCCGGAACGATATATAAAGCAAAACGAACCGTTCACTGGGTACTTATCCGTACGAAAATCCCGATAGATTTACCTGTTTTTACAAGGAAATAAAATGTGAAAAAAATATTTCTAAATCCCATGGCCTTTCCCAACCATTTAAATTTTTCTCTTAAAGGGCTAACACTTCCGAAAAACCAATACAACGCCCACCCGGACCAATATATAAAGCTAAACGAACCGTTCACTGGGTACTTATCCGTACGAAAATCCCTATGGATTTACCTGTTTTTACAAGGAAATAAAATGTGAAAAAAATATTTCTACATCCCATGGCCTTTCCCAACCATTTAAATTTTTCTCTTACAGGTCTAACACTTCCGAAAAACCAATACAACGCCCACCCGGAACAATATATAAAGCTAAACGAACCGTTCACTGGGTACTTATCCATATGAAAATCCCTATTGATTTACCTGTTTTTACAAGGAAATAAAATGTGAAAAAAATATTTCTACATCCCATGGCCTTTCCCAACCATTTAAATTCTTCTCTTACAGGTCTAACACTTCCGAAAAACCAATACAACGCCCACCCGGACCAATATATAAAGCTAAACGAACCGTTCACTGGGTACTTATCCGTACGAAAATCCCTATTGATTTACCTGGTTTTACAAGGAAATAAGATGTGAAAAAAATATTTCTACATCCCATGGCCTTTCCCAACCATTTAAATGTTTCTCTTACAGGTCTAACACTTCCGAAAAACCAATACAACGCCCACCCGGACCAATATATTAAGCTAAACGAACCGTTCACTGGGTACTTATTCGTACGAAAATCCCTATTGATTTACCTGTTTTTACAAGGAAATAAAATGTGAAAAAAATATTTCTACATCACATGGCCTTTCCCAACCATTTAAATTTTTCTCTTACAGGTCTAACACTTCCGAAAAACCAATACAACACCCACCCGGACCAATATATAAAGCTAAACGAACCGTTTACTGGGTACTTATACGTACGAAAATCCCTATTGATTTACCTGTTTTTACAAGGAAATAAAATGTGAAAAAAATATTTCTACATCCCATGGCCTTTCCCAACCATTTAAGTTTTTCTCTTACAGGGCTAACACTTCCGAAAAACCAATACAACGCCCACCCGGAACAATATATAAAGCTAAACGAACCGTTCACTGGGTACTTATCCGTACGAAAATCCCGATAGATTTACCTGTTTTTACAAGGAAATAAAATGTGAAAAAAATATTTCTACATCCCATGGCCTTTCCCAACCATTTAAATTTTTCTCTTAAAGGGCTAACACTTCCGAAATACCAATACAACGCCCACCCGGACCAATATATAAAGCTAAACGAACCGTTCACTGGGTACTTATCCGTACGAAAATCCCTATTGATTTACCTGTTTTTACAAGGAAATAAAATGTGAAAAAAATATTTCTACATCCCATGGCCTTTCCCAACCATTTAAATGCTTCTCTTACAGGTCTAACACTTCCGAAAAACCAATACAACGCCCACCCGGAACAATATATAAAGCTAAACGAACTGTTCACTGGGTACTTATCCGTACGAAAATCCCTATTGATTTACCTGTTTTTACAAGGAAATAAAATGTGAAAAAAATATTTCTACATCCCATGGCCTTTCCCAACCATTTAAATTTTTCTCTTACAGGTCTAACACTTCCGAAAAACCAATACAACGCCCACCCGGAACAATATATAAAGCTAAACGAACCGTTCACTGGGTACTTATCCATATAAAAATCCCTATTGATTTACCTGTTTTTACAAGGAAATAAAATGTGAAAAAAATATTTCTACATCCCATGGCCTTTCCCAACCATTTAAATGCTTCTCTTACAGGTCTAACACTTCCGAAAAACCAATACAACGCCCACCCGGACCAATATATAAAGCTAAACGAACCGTTCACTGGGTACTTATACGTACGAAAATCCCGATAGATTTACCTGTTTTTACAAGGAAATAAAATGTGAAAAAAATATTTCTACATCCCATGGCCTTTCCCAACCATTTAAATTTTTCTCTTACAGGTCTAACACTTCCGAAAAACCAATACAACGCCCACCCGGAACAATATATAAAGCTAAACGAACCGTTCACTGGGTACTTATCCGTACGAAAATCCCTATTGATTTACCTGGTTTTACAAGGAAATAAAATGAAAAAAAAATATTTCTACATCCCATGGCCTTTCCCAACCATTTAAATTTTTCTCTTACAGGTCTAACACTTCCGAAAAACCAATACAATGCCCACCTGGACAGATATATAAAGCTAAACGAACCGTTCACTGGGCACTTATACGTACCAAAATCCCTATTGATTTACCTGTTTTTACAAGGAAATAAAATGTGAAAAAAATATTTCTACATCCCATGGCCTTTCCCAACCCTTTAAATTTTTCTCTTACAGGGCTAACACTTCCGAAAAACCAATACAACGCCTACCCGGACCAATATATAAAGCTAAACGAACCGTTCACTGGGTACTTATCCGTACGAAAATCCCTATGGATTTACCTGTTTTTACAAGGAAATAAAATGTGAAAAAAATATTTCTACATCCCATGGCCTTTCCCAACCATTTAAATTTTTTTCTTACAGGTCTAACACTTCCGAAAAACCAATACAACGCCCACCTGGAACAATATATAAAGCTAAACGAACTGTTCACTGGGTACTTATCCGTACGAAAATCCGTATTGATTTACCTGTTTTTACAAGGAAATAAAATGTGAAAAAAATATTTCTACATCCCATGGCCTTTCCCAACCATTTAAATTTTTCTCTTACAGGTCTAACACTTCCGAAAAACCAATACAACGCCCACCCGGAACAATATATAAAGCTAAACGAACCGTTCACTGGGTACTTATCCATATGAAAATCCCTATTGATTTACCTCTTTTTACAAGGAAATAAAATGTGAAAAAAATATTTCTACATCCCATGGCCTTTCCCAACCATTTAAATTCTTCTCTTACAGGTCTAACACTTCCGAAAAACCAATACAACGCCCACCCGGACCAATATATAAAGCTAAACGAACCGTTCACTGGGTACTTATCCGTACGAAAATCCCTATTGATTTACCTGGTTTTACAAGGAAATAAGATGTGAAAACAATATTTCTACATCCCATGGCCTTTCCCAACCATTTAAATTTTTCTCTTACAGGTCTAACACTTCCGAAAAACCAATACAACGCCCACCCGGAACAATATATAAAGCTAAACGAACCGTTCACTGGGTACTTATCCATATAAAAATCCCTATTGATTTACCTGTTTTTACAAGGAAATAAAATGTGAAAAAAATATTTCTACATCCCATGGCCTTTCCCAACCATTTAAATGCTTCTCTTACAGGTCTAACACTTCCGAAAAACCAATACAACGCCCACCCGGACCAATATATAAAGCTAAACGAACCGTTCACTGGGTACTTATACGTACGAAAATCCCGATAGATTTACCTGTTTTTACAAGGAAATAAAATGTGAAAAAAATATTTCTACATCCCATGGCCTTTCCCAACCATTTAAATTTTTCTCTTACAGGTCTAACACTTCCGAAAAACCAATACAACGCCCACCCGGAACAATATATAAAGCTAAACGAACCGTTCACTGGGTACTTATCCGTACGAAAATCCCTATTGATTTACCTGGTTTTACAAGGAAATAAAATGAAAAAAAAATATTTCTACATCCCATGGCCTTTCCCAACCATTTAAATTTTTCTCTTACAGGTCTAACACTTCCGAAAAACCAATACAACGCCCACCCGGACCGATATATAAAGCTAAACGAACCGTTCACTGGGTAGTTACACGTACGAAAATCCCTATTGATTTACCTGTTTTTACAAGGAAATAAAATGTGAAAAAAATATTTCTACATCCCATGGCCTTTCCCAACCATTTAAATTTTTCTCTAACAGGTCTAACACTTCCGAAAAACCAATACAACGCCCACCCGGAACAATATATAAAGCTAAACGAACCGTTCACTGGGCACTTATCCGTACGAAAATCCCTATTGATTTACCTGTTTTTACAAGGAAATAAAATGTGAAAAAAATATTTCTACATCCCATGGCCTTTCCCAACCATTTAAATTTTTCTCTTACAGGTCTAACACTTCCGAAAAACCAATACAACACCCACCTGGAACAATATATAAAGCTAAACGAACCGTTCAATGGGCACTTATCCTTACGAAAATCCCTATTGATTTACCTGTATTTACAAGGAAATAAAATGTGAAAAAAATATTTCTACATCCCATGGCCTTTCCCAACCATTTAAATTTTTCTCTTACAGGTCTAACACTTCCGAAAAACCAATACAACGCCCACCCGGAACAATATCTAAAGCTAAACCAACCGTTCACTGGGCACTTATCTGTACGAAAATCCCTATTGATTTACCTGTTTTTACAAGGAAATAAAATGTGAAAAAAATATTTCTACATCCCAAGGCCATTCCCAACCATTTAAATTTTTCTCTTACAGGTCTAACACTTCCGAAAAACCAATACAACGCCCACCCGGAACAATATATAAAGCTAAACGAACCGTTCACTGGGTAGTTACACGTACGAAAATCCCTATTGATTTAACTGTTTTTACAAGGAAATAAAATGTGAAAAATATATTTCTACATCCCATGGCCTTTCCCAACCATTTAAATTTTTCTCTTACAGGTCTAACACTTCTGAAAAACCAATACAACGCCCACCCGGAACAATATATAAAGCTAAACGAACCGTTCACTGGGCACTTATCCGTACAAAAATCCCTATTGTTTTACCTGTTTTTACAAGGAAATAAAATGTGAAAAAAATATTTCTACATCCCATGGCCTTTCCCAACCATTTAAATTTTTCTCTTACAGGCCTAACACTTACGAAAAACCAATACAACACCCACCTGGAACAATATATAAAGCTAAACGAACCGTTCAATGGGCACTTATCCTTACAAAAATCCCTATTGATTTACCTGTTTTTACAAGGAAATAAAATGTGAAAAAAATATTTCTACATCCCATGGCCTTTCCCAACCATTTAAATTTTTCTCTTACAGGTCTAACACTTCCGAAAAACCAATACAACGCCCACCCGGAACAATATATAAAGCTAAACGAACCGTTCACTGGGTAGTTACACGTACGAAAATCCCTATTGATTTACCTGTTTTTACAAGGAAATAAAATGTGAAAAAAATATTTCTACATCCCATGGCCTTTCCCAACCATTTAAATTTTTCTCTTACAGGTCTAACACTTCCGAAAAACCAATACAACGCCCACCCGGAACAATATATAAAGCTAAACGAACCGTTCACTGGGAACTTATCCGTACGAAAATCCCTATTGATTTACCTGTTTTTACAAGGAAATAAAATGTGAAAAAATATTTCTACATCCCATGGCCTTTCCCAACCTTTTAAATATTTCTCTTACAGGTCTAACACTTCGGAAAAACCAATACAACGCCTACCCGGAACAATATATAAAGCTAAACGGACCGTTCACTGGGCACTTATCCGTACGAAAATCCCTATTGATTTACCTGTTTTTACAAGGAAATAAAATGTGAAAAAAATATTTCTACATACCATGGCCTTTCCCAACCATTTAAATTTTTCTCTTACAGGTCTAACACTTCCGAAAAACAAATACAACACCCACCCGGAACAATATATAAAGCTAAACGAACCGTTCACTGGGTACTTATCCGTAAGAAAATCCCTATTGATTTATCTGTTTTTACAAGGAATTAAAATGTGAAAAAAATATTTCTACATCCCATGGCCTTTCCCAACCATTTAAATTTTTGTCTTACATGTCTAACACTTCCGAAAAACCAATACAACGCCCACGCGGAACAATATATAAAGCTAAACGAACCGTTCACTGGGCACTTATCTGTACGAAAATCCCTATTGATTTACCTGTTTTTACAAAGAAATAAAATGTGAAAAAATTATTTCTACATCCCATGGCCATTCCCAACCATTTAGATTTTTCTCTTACAGGTCTAACACTTCCGAAAAACCAATACAACGCCCACCCGGAACAATATATAAAGCTAAACGAACCGTTCACTGGGCACTTATCCGTACGAAAATCCCTATTGATTTACCTGTTTTTACAAGGAAATAAAATGTGAAAAAAATATTTCTACATCCAATGGCCTTTCCCAACCATTTAAATTTTTCTCTTACAGGTCTAACACTTCTGAGAAACCAATACAATGCCCACCCGGAACAATATATAAAGCTGAACGAACCGTTCACTGGGTACTTATCCGTACGAAAATCCCTATTGATTTACCTGTTTTTACAAGGAATTAAAATGTGAAAAAAATGTTTCTACATCCCATAGCCTTTCCCAACCATTTAAATTTTTCTCTTACAGGTCTAACACTTCCGAAAAACCAATACAACGCCCACCCGGAACAATATATAAAGCTAAACGAACCGTTCACTGGGTACTTATCCGTACGAAAATCCCTATTGATTTACCTGTTTTTACAAGGAAATAAAATGTGAAAAAAATATTTCTACATCCCATGGCCTTTCCCAACCATTTAAATTTTCTCTTACAGGTCTAATACTTCCGAAAAACCAATACAACGCCCACCCGGAACAATATATAAAGCTAAACGAACCGTTCACTGGGCACTTATCTGTACGAAAATCCCTATTGATTTACCTGTTTTTATAAGGAAATAAAATGTGAAAAAAATATTTCTACATCCCATGGCCATTCCCAACCATTTAAATTTTTCTATTACAGGTCTAACACTTCCGAAAAACCAATACAACGCCCACCCGGAACAATATATAAAACTAAACGAACCGTTCACTGGGCACTTATCTGTACGAAAATCCCTATTGATTTACCTGTTTTTACAAGGAAATAAAATGTGAAAAAAATATTTCTACATCCCATGGCCTTTCCCAACCATTTAAATTTTTCTCTAACAGGTCTAACACTTCCGAAAAACCAATACAACGCCCACCCGGAACAATATATAAAGCTAAACGAACCGTTCACTGGGCACTTATCCGTACGAAAATCCCTATTGATTTACCTGTTTTTACAAGGAAATAAAATGTGAAAAAAATATTTCTACATCCCATGGCCTTTCCCAACCATTTAAATTTTTCTCTTACAGGTCTAACACTTCCGAAAAACCAATACAACACCCACCTGGAACAATATATAAAGCTAAACGAACCGTTCAATGGGCACTTATCCTTACGAAAATCCCTATTGATTTACCTGTATTTACAAGGAAATAAAATGTGAAAAAAATATTTCTACATCCCATGGCCTTTCCCAACCATTTAAATTTTTCTCTTACAGGTCTAACACTTCCGAAAAACCAATACAACGCCCACCCGGAACAATATATAAAGCTAAACGAACCGTTTACTGGGTACTTACACGTACGAAAATCCCTATTGATTTACCTGTTTTTACAAGGAAATAAAATGTGGAAAAAATATTTCTACATCCCATGCCCTTTCCCAACCATTTAAATTTTTCTCTTACAGGTCTAACACTTCCGAAAAACCAATACAACGCACACCCGGAACAATATCTAAAGCTAAACCAACCGTTCACTGGGCACTTATCTGTACGAAAATCCCTATTGATTTACCTGTTTTTACAAGGAAATAAAATGTGAAAAAAATATTTCTACATCCCATGGCCATTCCCAACCATTTAAATTTTTCTCTTACAGGTCTAACACTTCCGAAAAACCAATACAACGCCCACCCGGAACAATATATAAAGCTAAACGAACCGTTCACTGGGTAGTTACACGTACGAAAATCCCTATTGATTTACCTGTTTTTACAAGGAAATAAAATGTGAAAAATATATTTCTACATCCCATGGCCTTTCCCAACCATTTAAATTTTTCTCTTACAGGTCTAACACTTCTGAAAAACCAATACAACGCCCACCCGGAACAATATATAAAGCTAAACGAACCGTTCACTGGGCACTTATCCGTACAAAAATCCCTATTGTTTTACCTGTTTTTACAAGGAAATAAAATGTGAAAAAAATATTTCTACATCCCATGGCCTTTCCCAACCATTTAAATTTTTCTCTTACAGGCCTAACACTTACGAAAAACCAAGACAACACCCACCTGGAACAATATATAAAGCTAAACGAACCGTTCAATGGGCACTTATCCTTACGAAAATCCCTATTGATTTACCTGTTTTTACAAGGAAATAAAATGTGAAAAAAATATTTCTACATCCCATGGCCTTTCCCAACCATTTAAATTTTTCTCTTACAGGTCTAACACTTCCGAAAAACCAATACAACGCCCACCCGGAACAATATATAAAGCTAAACGAACCGTTCACTGGGTGGTTACACGTACGAAAATCCCTATTGATTTACCTGTTTTTACAAGGAAATAAAATGTGAAAAAAATATTTCTACATCCCATGGCCTTTCCCAACCATTTAAATTTTTCTCTTACAGGTCTAACACTTCCGAAAAACCAATACAACGCCCACCCGGAACAATATATAAAGCTAAACGAACCGTTCACTGGGCACTTAACCGTACGAAAATCCCTATTGATTTACCTGTTTTTACAAGGAAATAAAATGTGAAAAAAATATTTCTACATCCCATGGCCTTTCCCAACCATTTAAATTTTTGTCTTACATGTCTAACACTTCCGAAAAACCAATACAACGCCCACCCGGAACAATATATAAAGCTAAACGAACCGTTCACTGGGAACTTATCCGTACGAAAATCCCTATTGATTTACCTGTTTTTACAAGGAAATAAAATGTGAAAAAATATTTCTACATCCCATGGCCTTTCCCAACCATTTAAATTTTTCTCTTACAGGTCTAACACTTCCGAAAAACCAATACAACACCCACCTGGAACAATATATAAAGCTAAACGAACCGTTCAATGGGCACTTATCCTTACGAAAATCCCTATTGATTTACCTGTTTTTACAAGGAAATAAAATGTGGAAAAAATATTTCTACATCCCATGGCCATTCCCAACCATTTAAAATTTTCTCTTACAGGTCTAACACTTCCGAAAAACCAATACAACGCCCACCCGGAACAATATATAAATTAAATGAACCGTTCACTGGGTACTTATACGTACGAAAATCCCTATTGATTTACCTGTTTTTACTAGGAAATAAAATGTGGAAAAAATATTTCTACATCCCCTGGCCTTTCCCAACCATTTAAATTTTTCTCTTACAGGTCTAACACTTCCGAAAAACCAATACAACACCCACCTGGAACAATATATAAAGCTAAACGAACCGTTCAATGGGCACTTATCCTTACGAAAATCCCTATTGATTTACCTGTATTTACAAGGAAATAAAATGTGAAAAAAATATTTCTACATCCCATGGCCTTTCCCAACCATATAAATTTTTCTCTTACAGGTCTAACACTTCCGAAAAACCAATACAACGCCCACCCGGAACAATATATAAAGCTAAACGAACCGTTTACTGGGTACTTACACGTACGAAAATCCCTATTGATTTACCTGTTTTTACAAGGAAATAAAATGTGGAAAAAATATTTCTACATCCCATGGCCTTTCCCAACCATTTAAATTTTTCTCTTACAGGTCTAACACTTCCGAAAAACCAATACAACGCCCACCCGGAACAATATATAAAGCTAAACGAACTGTTCACTGGGTACTTATCCGTACGAAAATCCCTATTGATTTACCTGTTTTTACAAGGAAATAAAATGTGAAAAAAATATTTCTACATCCCATTGCCTTTCCCAACCATTTAAATTTTTCTCTTACAGGCCTAACACTTCCGAAAAACCAATACAAAGCCCACCCGGAACAATATATAAAGCTAAACGAACCGTTCACTGGGCACTTATCCGTACAAAAATCCCTATTGTTTTACCTGTTTTTACAAGGATATAAAATGTGAAAAAAATATTTCTACATCCCATGGCCTTTCCCAACCATTTAAATTTTTCTCTTACAGGTCTAACACTTACGAAAAACCAATACAACACCCACCTGGAACAATATATAAAGCTAAACGAACCGTTCAATGGGCACTTATCCTTACGAAAATCCCTATTGATTTACCTGTTTTTACAAGGAAATAAAATGTGAAAAAAATATTTCTACATCCCATGGCCTTTCCCAACCATTTAAATTTTTCTCTTACAGGTCTAACACTTCCGAAAAACCAATACAACGCCCACCCGGAACAATATATAAAGCTAAACGAACCGTTCAATGGGCACTTATCCGTACGAAAATCCCTATTGATTTACCTGTTTTTACAAGGAAATAAAATGTGAAAAAAATATTTCTACATCCCATGGCCTTTCCCAACCATTTAAATTTTTGTCTTACATGTCTAACACTTCCGAAAAACCAATACAACACCCACCCGGAACAATATATAAAGCTAAACGAACCGTTCACTGGGCACTTATCTGTACGAAAATCCCTATTGATTTACCTGTTTTTACAAGGAAATAAAATGTGGAAAAAGTATTTCTACATCCCATGGCCATTCCCAACCATTTAAAATTTTCTCTTACAGGTCTAACACTTCCGAAAAACCAATACAACGCCCACCCGGAACAATATATAAATTAAATGAACTGTTCACTGGGTACTTATACGTACGAAAATCCCTATTGATTTACCTGTTTTTACTAGGAATTAAAATGTGGAAAAAATATTTCTACATCCCATGGCCTTTCCCAACCATTTAAATTTTTCTCTTACAGGTCTAACACTTCCGAAAAACCAATACAACACCCACCTGGAACAATATATAAAGCTAAACGAACCGTTCAATGGGCACTTATCCTTACGAAAATCCCTATTGATTTACCTGTTTTTACAAGGAAATAAAATGTGAAAAAAATATTTCTACATCCCATGGCCTTTCCCAACCATTTAAATTTTTCTCTTACAGGTCTAACACTTCCGAAAAACCAATACAACGCCCACCCGGAACAATATATAAAGCTAAACTAACCGTTCACTGGGCACTTATCCGTACTAAAATCCCTATTGATTTACCTGTTTTTACAAGGAAATAAAATGTGAAAAAAATATTTCTACATCCCATGGCCTTTCCCAACCATTTAAATTTTTGTCTTACATGTCTAACACTTCCGAAAAACCAATACAACGCCCACCCGGAACAATATATAAAGCTAAACGAACTGTTCACTGGGTACCTATCCGTACGAAAATCCCTATTGATTTACCTGTTTTTACAAGGAAATAAAATGTGAAAAAAATATTTCTACATCCCATGGCCTTTCCCAACCATTTAAATTTTTCTCTTACAGGCCTAACACTTCCGAAAAACCAATACAACACCCACCTGGAACAATATATAAAGCTAAACGAACCGTTCAATGGGCACTTATCCTTACGAAAATCCCTATTGATTTACCTGTATTTACAAGGAAATAAAATGTGAAAAAAATATTTCTACATCCCATGGCCTTTCCCAACCATTTAAATTTTTCTCTTACAGGTCTAACACTTCCGAAAAACCAATACAACGCCCACCCGGAACAATATATAAAGCTAAACGAACCGTTTACTGGGTACTTACACGTACGAAAATCCCTATTGATTTACCTCTTTTTACAAGGAAATAAAATGTGGAAAAAATATTTCTACATCCCATGGCCTTTCCCAACCATTTAAATTTTTCTCTTACAGGTCTAACACTTCCGAAAAACCAATACAACGCCCACCCGGAACAATATATAAAGCTAAACGAACTGTTCACTGGGTACTTATCCGTACGAAAATCCCTATTGATTTACCTGTTTTTACAAGGAAATAAAATGTGAAAAAAATATTTCTACATCCCATGGCCTTTCCCAACCATTTAAATTTTTCTCTTACAGGCCTAACACTTCCGAAAAACCAATACAAAGCCCACCCGGAACAATATATAAAGCTAAACGAACCGTTCCCTGGGCACTTATCCGTACAAAAATCCCTATTGTTTTACCTGTTTTTACAAGGAAATAAAATGTGAAAAAAATATTTCTACATCCCATGGCCTTTCCCAACCATTTAAATTTTTCTCTTACAGGTCTAACACTTACGAAAAACCAATACAACACCCACCTGGAACAATATATAAAGCTAAACGAACCGTTCAATGGGCACTTATCCTTACGAAAATCCCTATTGATTTACCTGTTTTTACAAGGAAATAAAATGTGAAAAAAATATTTCTACATCCCATGGCCTTTCCCAACCATTTAAATTTTTCTCTTACAGGTCTAACACTTCCGAAAAACCAATACAACGCCCACCCGGAACAATATATAAAGCTAAACGAACCGTTCACTGGGCACTTATCCGTACGAAAATCCCTATTGATTTACCTGTTTTTACAAGGAAATAAAATGTGAAAAAAATATTTCTACATCCCATGGCCTTTCCCAACCATTTAAATTTTTGTCTTACATGTCTAACACTTCCGAAAAACCAATACAACACCCACCCGGAACAATATATAAAGCTAAACGAACCGTTCACTGGGCACTTATCTGTACGAAAATCCCTATTGATTAACCTGTTTTTACAAGGAAATAAAATGTGGAAAAAATATTTCTACATCCCATGGCCATTCCCAACCATTTAAAATTTTCTCTTACAGGTCTAACACTTCCGAAAAACCAATACAACGCCCACCCGGAACAATATATAAATTAAATGAACTGTTCACTGGGTACTTATACGTACGAAAATCCCTATTGATTTACCTGTTTTTACTAGGAATTAAAATGTGGAAAAAATATTTCTACATCCCATGGCCTTTCCCAACCATTTAAATTTTTCTCTTACAGGTCTAACACTTCCGAAAAACCAATACAACACCCACCTGGAACAATATATAAAGCTAAACGAACCGTTCAATGGGCACTTATCCTTACGAAAATCCCTATTGATTTACCTGTTTTTACAAGGAAATAAAATGTGAAAAAAATATTTCTACATCCCATGGCCTTTCCCAACCATTTAAATTTTTCTCTTACAGGTCTAACACTTCCGAAAAACCAATACAACGCCCACCCGGAACAATATATAAAGCTAAACTAACCGTTCACTGGGCACTTATCCGTACGAAAATCCCTATTGATTTACCTGTTTTTACAAGGAAATAAAATGTGAAAAAAATATTTCTACATCCCATGGCCTTTCCCAACCATTTAAATTTTTGTCTTACATGTCTAACACTTCCGAAAAACCAATACAACACCCACCCGGAACAATATATAAAGCTAAACGAACTGTTCACTGGGTACTTATCCGTACGAAAATCCCTATTGATTTACCTGTTTTTACAAGGAAATAAAATGTGAAAAAAATATTTCTACATCCCATGGCCTTTCCCAACCATTTAAATTTTTCTCTTACAGGTCTAACACTTCCGAAAAACCAATACAAAGCCCACCCGGAACAATATATAAAGCTAAACGAACCGTTCACTGGGCACTTATCCGTACAAAAATCCCTATTGTTTTACCTGTTTTTACAAGGAAATAAAATGTGAAAAAAATATTTCTACATCCCATGGCCTTTCCCAACCATTTAAATTTTTCTCTTACAGGTCTAACACTTCCGAAAAACCAATACAACGCCTACCGGGAACAATATATAAAGCTAAACGAACCGTTCTCTGGGCACTTATCCGTACGAAAATCCCTATTGATTTACCTGTTTTTACAAGGAAATAAAATGTGAAAAAAATATTTCTACATACCATGGCCTTTCCCAACCATTTAAATTTTTCTCTTACAGGTCTAACACTTCCGAAAAACAAATACAACACCCACCCGGAACAATATATAAAGCTAAACGAACCGTTCACTGGGAACTTATCCGTACGAAAATCCCTATTGATTTACCTGTTTTTACAAGGAAATAAAATGTGAAAAAAATATTTCTACATCCCATGGCCTTTCCCAACCATTTAAATTTTTGTCTTACATGTCTAACACTTCCGAAAAACCAATACAACACCCACCCGGAACAATATATAAAGCTAAACGAACCGTTCACTGGGCACTTATCTGTACGAAAATCCCTATTGATTTACCTGTTTTTACAAGGAAATAAAATGTGGAAAAAATATTTCTACATCCCATGGCCATTCCCAACCATTTAAAATTTTCTCTTACAGGTCTAACACTTCCGAAAAACCAATACAACGCCCACCCGGAACAATATATAAATTAAATGAACCGTTCACTGGGTACTTATACGTACGAAAATCCCTATTGATTTACCTGTTTTTACTAGGAATTAAAATGTGGAAAAAATATTTCTACATCCCATGGCCTTTCCTAACCATTTAAATTTTTCTCTTACAGGTCTAACACTTCCGAAAAACCAATACAACACCCACCTGGAACAATATATAAAGCTAAACGAACCGTTCAATGGGCACTTATCCTTACGAAAATCCCTATTGATTTACCTGTATTTACAAGGAAATAAAATGTGAAAAAATATTTCTACATCCCATGGCCTTTCCCAACCATTTAAATTTTTCTCTTACAGGTCTAACACTTCCGAAAAACCAATACAACGCCCACCCGTAACAATATATAAAGCTAAACGAACCGTTTACTGGGTACTTACACGTACGAAAATCCCTATTGATTTACCTGTTTTTACAAGGAAATAAAATGTGGAAAAAATATTTCTACATCCCATGGCCTTTCCCAACCATTTAAATTTTTCTCTTACAGGTCTAACACTTCCGAAAAACCAATACAATGCACACCCGGAATAATATCTAAAGCTAAACCAACCGTTCACTGGGCACTTATCTGTACGAAAATCCCTATTGATTTACCTGTTTTTACAAGGAAATAAAATGTGAAAAAAATATTTCTACATCCCATGGCCATTCCCAACCATTTAAATTTTTCTCTTACAGGTCTAACACTTCCGAAAAACCAATACAACGCCCACCCGGAACAATATATAAAGCTAAACGAACCGTTCACTGGGTAGTTACACGTACGAAAATCCCTATTGTTTTACCTGTTTTTACAAGGAAATAAAATGTGAAAAAAATATTTCTACATCCCATGGCCTTTCCCGACCATTTAAATTTTTCTCTTACAGGCCTAACACTTCCGAAAAACCAATACAACACCCACCTGGAACAATATATAAAGCTAAACGAACCGTTCAATGGGCACTTATCCTTACGAAAATCCCTATTGATTTACCTGTTTTTACAAGGAAATAAAATGTGAAAAAAATATTTCTACATCCCATGGCCTTTCCCAACCATTTAAATTTTTCTCTTACAGGTCTAACACTTCCGAAATACCAATACAACGCCCACCCGGAACAATATATAAAGCTAAACGAACCGTTCACTGGGTAGTTACACGTACGAAAATCCCTATTGATTTACCTGTTTTTACAAGGAAATAAAATGTGAAAAAAATATTTCTACATCCCATGGCCTTTCCCAACCATTTAAATTTTTGTCTTACATGTCTAACACTTCCGAAAAACCAATACAACACCCACCCGGAACAATATATAAAGCTAAACGAACCGTTCACTGGGCACTTATCTGTACGAAAATCCCTATTGATTTACCTGTTTTTACAAGGAAATAAAATGTGAAAAAAATATTTCTACATCCCATGGCCATTCCCAACCATTTAAAATTTTCTCTTACAGGTCTAACACTTCCGAAAAACCAATACAACGCCCACCCGGAACAATATATAAATTAAACGAACCGTTCACTGGGTACTTATACGTACGAAAATCCCTATTGATTTACCTGTTTTTACAGGGAAATAAAATGTGAAAAAAATATTTCTACATCCCATGGCCTTTCCCAACCATTTAAATTTTTCTCTTACAGGTCTAACACTTCGGAAAAACCAATACAACGCCTACCGGGAACAATATATAAAGCTAAACGAACCGTTCACTGGGCACTTATCCGTACGAAAATCCCTATTGATTTACCTGTTTTTACAAGGAAATAAAATGTGAAAAAAATATTTCTACATACCATGGCCTTTCCCAACCATTTAAATTTTTCTCTTACAGGTCTAACACTTCCGAAAAACAAATACAACACCCACCCGGAACAATATATAAAGCTAAACGATCCGTTCACTGGGAACTTATCCGTAAGAAAATCCCTATTGATTTATCTGTTTTTACAAGGAAGTAAAATGTGAAAAAAATATTTCTACATCCCATGGCCTTTCCCAACCATTTAAATTTTTCTCTTACAGGTCTAACACTTCCGAAAAACCAATACAACGCCTACCGGGAACAATATATAAAGTTAAACGAACCGTTCTCTGGGCACTTATCCGTACGAAAATCCCTATTGATTTACCTGTTTTTACAAGGAAATAAAATGTGAAAAAAATATTTCTACATACCATGGCCTTTCCCAACCATTTAAATTTTTCTCTTACAGGTCTAACACTTCCGAAAAACAAATACAACACCCACCCGGAACAATATATAAAGCTAAACGAACCGTTCACTGGGAACTTATCCGTAAGAAAATCCCTATTGATTTATCTGTTTTTACAAGGAAGTAAAATGTGAAAAAAATATTTCTACATCCCATGGCCTTTCCCAACCATTTAAATTTTTCTCTTACAGGTCTAACACTTCCGAAAAACCAATACAACGCCCACCCGGAACAATATATAAAGCTAAACGAACCGTTCACTGGGTACTTATCCGTACGAAAATCCCTATTGATTTACCTGTTTTTACAAGGAAATAAAATGTGAAAAAAATATTTCTACATCCCATGGCCTTTCCCAACCATTTAAATTTTTCTCTTACAGGCCTAACACTTCCGAAAAACCAATACAAAGCCCACCCGGAACAATATATAAAGCTAAACGAACCGTTCAATGGGCACTTATCCTTACGAAAATCCCTATAGATTTACCTGTTTTTACAAGGAAATAAAATGTGAAAAAAATATTTCTACATCCCATGGCCTTTCCCAACCATTTAAATTTTTCTCTTACAGGTCTAACACTTCGGAAAAACCAATACAACGCCTACCCGGAACAATATATAAAGCTAAACGAACCGTTCACTGGGCACTTATCCGTACGAAAATCCCTATTGATTTACCTGTTTTTACAAGGAATTAAAATGTGAAAAAAATATTTCTACATACCATGGCCTTTCCCATCCATTTAAATTTTTCTCTTACAGGTCTAACACTTCCGAAAAACAAATACAACACCCACCCGGAACAATATATAAAGCTAAACGAACCGTTAACTGGGTACTTATCCTTAAGAAAATCCCTATTGATTTATCTGTTTTTACAAGGAAGTAAAATGTGAAAAAAATATTTCTACATCCCATGGCCATTCCCAACCATTTAAATTTTTCTCTTACAGGTCTAACACTTCCGAAAAACCAATACAACGCCCACCCGGAACAATATATAAAGCTAAACGAACCGTTCACTGGGCACTTATCCTTACGAAAATCCCTATTGATTTACCTGTATTTTCAAGGAAATAAAATGTGAAAAAAATATTTCTACATCCCATGGCCTTTCCCAACCATTTAAATTTTTCTCTTACAGGTCTAACACTTCCGAAAAACCAATACAACGCCCACCCGGAACAATATATAAAGCTAAACGAACCGTTTACTGGGTACTTACACGTACGAAATTCCCTATTGATTTACCTGTTTTTACAAGGAAATAAAATGTGGAAAAAATATTTCTACATCCCATGGCCTTTCCCAACCATTTAAATTTTTCTCTTACAGGTCTAACACTTCCGAAAAACCAATACAACGCACACCCGGAACAATATCTAAAGCTAAACCAACCGTTCACTGGGCACTTATCTGTACGAAAATCCCTATTGATTTACCTGTTTTTACAAGGAAATAAAATGTGAAAAAAATATTTCTACATCCCATGGCCATTCCCAACCATTTAAAATTTTCTCTTACAGGTCTAACACTTCCGAAAAACCAATACAACGCCCACCCGGAACAATATATAAAGCTAAACGAACCGTTCACTGGGTAGTTACACGTACGAAAATCCCTATTGATTTACCTGTTTTTACAAGGAAATAAAATGTGGAAAATATATTTCTACATCCCATGGCCTTTCCCAACCATTTAAATTTTTCTCTTACAGGTCTAACACTTCTGAAAAACCAATACAACGCCCACCCAGAACAATATATAAAGCTAAACGAACCGTTCACTGGGCACTTATCGGTACAAAAATCCCTATTGTTTTACCTGTTTTTACAAGGAAATAAAATGTGAAAAAAATATTTCTACATCCCATGGCCTTTCCCAACCATTTAAATTTTTCTCTTACAGGCCTAACACTTCCGAAAAACCAATACAACGGCCACCCGGAACAATATATAAAGCTAAACGAACCGTTCAATGGGCACTTATCCTTACGAAAAACCCTATTGATTTACCTGTTTTTACAAGGAAATAAAATGTGGAAAATATATTTCTACATCCCATGGCCTTTCCCAACCATTTAAATTTTTCTCTTACAGGTCTAACACTTCTGAAAAACCAATACAACGCCCACCCAGAACAATATATAAAGCTAAACGAACCGTTCACTGGGCACTTATCGGTACAAAAATCCCTATTGTTTTACCTGTTTTTACAAGGAAATAAAATGTGAAAAAAATATTTCTACATCCCATGGCCTTTCCCAACCATTTAAATTTTTCTCTTACAGGCCTAACACTTCCGAAAAACCAATACAACGCCCACCTGGAACAATATATAAAGCTAAACGAACCGTTCAATGGGCACTTATCCTTACGAAAAACCCTATTGATTTACCTGTTTTTACAAGGAAATAAAATGTGAAAAAAATATTTCTACATCCCATGGCCTTTCCCAACCATTTAAATTTTTCTCTTACAGGTCTAACACTTCCGAAAAACCAATACAACGCCCACCCGGAACAATATATAAAGCTAAACGAACCGTTCACTGGGCACTTATCCGTACGAAAATCCCTATTGATTTACCTGTTTTTACAAGGAAATAAAATGTGAAAAAAATATTTCTACATCCCATGGCCTTTCCCAACCATTTAAATTTTTCTCTTACAGGTCTAACACTTCCGAAAAACCAATACAACACCCACCTGGAACAATATATAAAGCTAAACGAACCGTTCAATGGGCACTTATCCTTACGAAAATCCCTATTGATTTACCTGTATTTTCAAGGAAATAAAATGTGAAAAAAATATTTCTACATCCCATGGCCTTTCCCAACCATTTAAATTTTTCTCTTACAGGTCTAACACTTCCGAAAAACCAATACAACGCCCACCCGGAACAATATATAAAGCTAAACGAACCGTTTACTGGGTACTTACACGTACGAAATTCCCTATTGATTTACCTGTTTTTACAAGGAAATAAAATGTGGAAAAAATATTTCTACATCCCATGGCCTTTCCCAACCATTTAAATTTTTCTCTTACAGGTCTAACACTTCCGAAAAACCAATACAAAGCACACCCGGAACAATATCTAAAGCTAAACCAACCGTTCACTGGGCACTTATCTGTACGAAAATCCCTATTGATTTACCTGTTTTTACAAGGAAATAAAATGTGAAAAAAATATTTCTACATCCCATGGCCATTCCCAACCATTTAAAATTTTCTCTTACAGGTCTAACACTTCCGAAAAACCAATACAACGCCCACCCGGAACAATATATAAATTAAACGAACCGTTCACTGGGCACTTATCGGTACAAAAATCCCTATTGTTTTACCTGTTTTTACAAGGAAATAAAATGTGAAAAAAATATTTCTACATCCCATGGCCTTTCCCAACCATTTAAATTTTTCTCTTACAGGCCTAACACTTCCGAAAAACCAATACAACGCCCACCTGGAACAATATATAAAGCTAAACGAACCGTTCAATGGGCACTTATCCTTACGAAAAACCCTATTGATTTACCTGTTTTTACAAGGAAATAAAATGTGGAAAATATATTTCTACATCCCATGGCCTTTCCCAACCATTTAAATTTTTCTCTTACAGGTCTAACACTTCTGAAAAACCAATACAACGCCCACCCAGAACAATATATAAAGCTAAACGAACCGTTCACTGGGCACTTATCGGTACAAAAATCCCTATTGTTTTACCTGTTTTTACAAGGAAATAAAATGTGAAAAAAATATTTCTACATCCCATGGCCTTTCCCAACCATTTAAATTTTTCTCTTACAGGCCTAACACTTCCGAAAAACCAATACAACGCCCACCTGGAACAATATATAAAGCTAAACGAACCGTTCAATGGGCACTTATCCTTACGAAAAACCCTATTGATTTACCTGTTTTTACAAGGAAATAAAATGTGAAAAAAATATTTCTACATCCCATGGCCTTTCCCAACCATTTAAATTTTTCTCTTACAGGTCTAACACTTCCGAAAAACCAATACAACGCCCACCCGGAACAATATATAAAGCTAAACGAACCGTTCACTGGGCACTTATCCGTACGAAAATCCCTATTGATTTACCTGTTTTTACAAGGAAATAAAATGTGAAAAAAATATTTCTACATCCCATGGCCTTTCCCAACCATTTAAATTTTTCTCTTACAGGTCTAACACTTCCGAAAAACCAATACAACACCCACCTGGAACAATATATAAAGCTAAACGAACCGTTCAATGGGCACTTATCCTTACGAAAATCCCTATTGATTTACCTGTATTTTCAAGGAAATAAAATGTGAAAAAAATATTTCTACATCCCATGGCCTTTCCCAACCATTTAAATTTTTCTCTTACAGGTCTAACACTTCCGAAAAACCAATACAACGCCCACCCGGAACAATATATAAAGCTAAACGAACCGTTTACTGGGTACTTACACGTACGAAATTCCCTATTGATTTACCTGTTTTTACAAGGAAATAAAATGTGGAAAAAATATTTCTACATCCCATGGCCTTTCCCAACCATTTAAATTTTTCTCTTACAGGTCTAACACTTCCGAAAAACCAATACAAAGCACACCCGGAACAATATCTAAAGCTAAACCAACCGTTCACTGGGCACTTATCTGTACGAAAATCCCTATTGATTTACCTGTTTTTACAAGGAAATAAAATGTGAAAAAAATATTTCTACATCCCATGGCCATTCCCAACCATTTAAAATTTTCTCTTACAGGTCTAACACTTCCGAAAAACCAATACAACGCCCACCCGGAACAATATATAAATTAAACGAACCGTTCACTGGGTACTTATACGTACGAAAATCCCTATTGATTTACCTGTTTTTACAAGGAAGTAAAATGTGAAAAAAATATTTCTACATCCCATGGCCTTTCCCAACCATTTAAATTTTTCTCTTACAGGTCTAACACTTCCGAAAAACCAATACAACGCCCACCCAGAACAATATATAAAGCTAAACGAACTGTTCACTGGGTACTTATCCGTACGAAAATCCCTATTGATTTACCTGTTTTTACAAGGAAATAAAATGTGAAAAAATATTTCTACATCCCATGGCCTTTCCCAACCATTTAAATTTTTCTCTTACAGGCCTAACACTTCCAAAAAGCAATACAACACCCACCTGGAACAATATATAAAGCTAAACGAACCGTTCAATGGGCACTTATCCTTACGAAAATCCCTATTGATTTACCTGTTTTTACAAGGAAATAAAATGTGAAAAAAATATTTCTACATCCCATGGCCTTTCCCAACCATTTAAATTTTTCTCTTACAGGCCTAACACTTCCGAAAAACCAATACAAAGCCCACCCGGAACAATATATAAAGCTAAAAGAACCGTTCAATGGGCACTTATCCTTACGAAAATCCCTATTGATTTACCTGTTTTTACAAGGAAATAAAATGTGAAAAAAATATTTCTACATCCCATGGCCCTTCCCAACCATTTAAATTTTTCTCTTACAGGTCTAACACTTCCGAAAAACTAATACAACGCCCACCCGGAACAATATATAAAGCTAAACGAACCGTTCACTGGGTACTTATACGTACGAAAATCCCTATTGATTTACCTGTTTTTACAAGGAAATAAAATGTGAAAAAAATATTTCTACATCCCATGGCCTTTCCCAACCATTTAAATGCTTCTCTTACAGGTCTAACACTTCGGAAAAACCAATACAACGCCTACCCGGAACAATATATAAAGCTAAACGAACCGTTCACTGGGCACTTATCCGTACGAAAATCCCTATTGATTTACCTGTTTTTACAAGGAAATAAAATGTGAAAAAAATATTTCTACATACCATGGCCTTTCCCATCCATTTAAATTTTTCTCTTACAGGTCTAACACTTCCGAAAAACAAATACAACACCCACCCGGAACAATATATAAAGCTAAACGAACCGTTAACTGGGTACTTATCCGTAAGAAAATCCCTATTGATTTATCTGTTTTTACAAGGAAGTAAAATGTGAAAAAAATATTTCTACATCCCATGGCCATTCCCAACCATTTAAATTTTTCTCTTACAGGTCTAACACTTCCGAAAAACCAATACAACGCCCACCCGCAACAATATATAAAACTAAACGAACCGTTCACTGGGCACTTATCCGTACGAAAATCCCTATTGATTTACCTGTTTTTACAAGGAAATAAAATGTGAAAAAAATATTTCTACATTCCATGGCCTTTCCCAACCATTTAAATTTTTCTCTTACAGGTCTAACACTTCCGAAAAACCAATACAACGCCCACCCGGAACAATATATAAAGCTAAACGAACCGTTTACTGGGTACTTACACGTACGAAATTCCCTATTGATTTACCTGTTTTTACAAGGAAATAAAATGTGGAAAAAATATTTCTACATCCCATGGCCTTTCCCAACCATTTAAATTTTTCTCTTACAGGTCTAACACTTCCGAAAAACCAATACAACGCACACCCGGAACAATATCTAAAGCTAAACCAACCGTTCACTGGGCACTTATCTGTACGAAAATCCCTATTGATTTACCTGTTTTTACAAGGAAATAAAATGTGAAAAAAATATTTCTACATCCCATGGCCATTCCCAACCATTTAAAATTTTCTCTTACAGGTCTAACACTTCCGAAAAACCAATACAACGCCCACCCGGAACAATATATAAAGCTAAACGAACCGTTCACTGGGTAGTTACACGTACGAAAATCCCTATTGATTTACCTGTTTTTACAAGGAAATAAAATGTGGAAAATATATTTCTACATCCCATGGCCTTTCCCAACCATTTAAATTTTTCTCTTACAGGTCTAACACTTCTGAAAAACCAATACAACGCCCACCCAGAACAATATATAAAGCTAAACGAACCGTTCACTGGGCACTTATCGGTACAAAAATCCCTATTGTTTTACCTGTTTTTACAAGGAAATAAAATGTGAAAAAAATATTTCTACATCCCATGGCCTTTCCCAACCATTTAAATTTTTCTCTTACAGGTCTAACACTTCCGAAAAACCAATACAACGCCCACCCGGAACAATATATAAAGCTAAACGAACCGTTCACTGGGTACTTATACGTACGAAAATCCCGATAGATTTACCTGTTTTTACAAGGAAATAAAATGTGAAAAAAATATTTCTACATCCCATGGCCTTTCCCAATCATTTAAATTTTTCTCTTACAGGTCTAACACTTCCGAAAAACCAATACAACGCCCACCGGAACAATATATAAAGCTAAACGAACCGTTCACTGGGTACTTATCCGTACGAAAATCCCTATGGATTTACCTGTTTTTACAAGGAAATAAAATGTGAAAAAAATATTTCTACATCCCATGGCCTTTCCCAACCATTTAAATTTTTTTCTTACAGGTCTAACACTTCTGAAAAACCAATACAACGCCCACCCGGAACAATATATAAAGCTAAACGAACTGTTCACTGGGTACTTATCCGTACGAAAATCCCTATTGATTTACCTGTTTTTACAAGGAAATAAAATGTGAAAAAAATATTTCTACATCCCATGGCCTTTCCCAACCATTTAAATTTTTCTCTTACAGGTCTAACACTTCCGAAAAACCAATACAACGCCCACCCGGAACAATATATAAAGCTAAACGAACCGTTCACTGGGTACTTATCCATATGAAAATCCCTATTGATTTACCTGTTTTTACAGGAAATAAAATGTGAAAAAAATATTTCTACATCCCATGGCCTTTCCCAACCATTTAAATTTTTCTCTTACAGGTCTAACACTTCCGAAAAACCAATACAACGCCCACCCGGAACAATATATAAAGCTAAACGAACCGTTCACTGGGTACTTATACGTACGAAAATCCCGATAGATTTACCTGTTTTTACAAGGAAATAAAATGTGAAAAAAATATTTCTACATCACATGGCCTTTCCCAACCATTTAAATTTTTCTCTTACAGGTCTAACACTTCCGAAAAACCAATACAACACCCACCCGGACCAATATATAAAGCTAAACGAACCGTTTACTGGGTACTTATACGTACGAAAATCCCTATTGATTTACCTGTTTTTACAGGAAATAAAATGTGAAAAAAATATTTCTACATCCCATGGCCTTTCCCAACCATTGAAGTTTTTCTCTTACAGGGCTAACACTTCCGAAAAACCAATACAACGCCCACCCGGAACAATATATAAAGCTAAACGAACCGTTCACTCGGTACTTATCCGTACGAAAATCCCGATAGATTTACCTGTTTTTACAAGGAAATAAAATGTGAAAAAAATATTTCTACATCCCATGGCCTTTCCCAACCATTTAAATTTTTCTCTTAAAGGGCTAACACTTCCGAAAAACCAATACAACGCCCACCCGGACCAATATATAAAGCTAAACGAACCGTTCACTGGGTACTTATCCGTACGAAAATCCCTATTGATTTACCTGTTTTTACAAGGAAATAAAATGTGAAAAAAATATTTCTACATCCCATGGCCTTTCCCAACCATTTAAATTTTTTTCTTACAGGTCTAACACTTCCGAAAAACCAATACAACGCCCACCCGGAACAATATATAAAGCTAAACGAACTGTTCACTGGGTACTTATCCGTACGAAAATCCCTATTGATTTACCTGTTTTTACAAGGAAATAAAATGTGAAAAAAATATTTCTACATCCCATGGCCTTTCCCAACCATTTAAATTTTTCTCTTACAGGTCTAACACTTCCGAAAAACCAATACAACGCCCACCCGGAACAATATATAAAGCTAAACGAACCGTTCACTGGGTACTTATCCATATAAAAATCCCTATTGATTTACCTGTTTTTACAAGGAAATAAAATGTGAAAAAAATATTTCTACATCCCATGGCCTTTCCCAACCATTTAAATGCTTCTCTTATAGGTCTAACACTTCCGAAAAACCAATACAACGCCCACCCGGACCAATATATAAAGCTAAACGAACTGTTCACTGGGTACTTATACGTACGAAAATCCCGATAGATTTACCTGTTTTTACAAGGAAATAAAATGTGAAAAAAATATTTCTACATCCCATGGCCTTTCCCAACCATTTAAATTTTTCTCTTACAGGTCTAACACTTCCGAAAAACCAATACAACGCCCACCCGGAACAATATATAAAGCTAAACGAACCGTTCACTGGGTACTTATCCGTACGAAAATCCCTATTGATTTACCTGGTTTTACAAGGAAATAAAATGAAAAAAAAAATATTTCTACATCCCATGGCCTTTCCCAACCATTTAAATTTTTCTCTTACAGGTCTAACACTTCCGAAAAACCAATACAATGCCCACCCGGACCGATATATAAAGCTAAACGAACCGTTCACTGGGTACTTATACGTACCAAAATCCCTATTGATTTACCTGTTTTTACAAGGAAATAAAATGTGAAAAAAATATTTCTACATCCCATGGCCTTTCCCAACCCTTTAAATTTTTCTCTTACAGGGCTAACACTTCCGAAAAACCAATACAACGCCCACCCGGAACAATATATAAAGCTAAACGAACCGTTCACTGGGTACTTATCCGTACGAAAATCCCTATTGATTTACCTGGTTTTACAAGGAAATAAAATGAAAAAAAAATATTTCTACATCCCATGGCCTTTCCCAACCATTTAAATTTTTCTCTTACAGGTCTAACACTTCCGAAAAACCAATACAATGCCCACCCGGACCGATATATAAAGCTAAACGAACCGTTCACTGGGTACTTATACATACCAAAATCCCTATTGATTTACCTGTTTTTACAAGGAAATAAAATGTGAAAAAAATATTTCTACATCCCATGGCCTTTCCCAACCCTTTAAATTTTTCTTTTACAGGGCTAACACTTCCGAAAAACCAATACAACGCCCACCCGGACCAATATATAAAGCTAAACGAACCGTTCACTGGGTACTTATCCGTACGAAAATCCCTATGGATTTACCTGTTTTTACAAGGAAATAAAATGTGAAAAAAATATTTCTACATCCCATGGCCTTTCCCAACCATTTAAATTTTTTTCTTACAGGTCTAACACTTCCGAAAAACCAATACAACGCCCACCCGGAACAATATATAAAGCTAAACGAACTGTTCACTGGGTACTTATCCGTACAAAAATCCCTATTGATTTACCTGTTTTTACAAGGAAATAAAATGTGAAAAAAATATTTCTACATCCCATGGCCTTTCCCAACCATTTAAATTTTTCTCTTACAGGTCTAACACTTCCGAAAAACCAATACAACGCCCACCCGGAACAATATATAAAGCTAAACGAACCGTTCACTGGGTACTTATCCATATGAAAATCCCTATTGATTTACCTGTTTTTACAAGGAAATAAAATGTGAAAAAAATATTTCTACATCCCATGGCCTTTCCCAACCATTTAAATTCTTCTCTTACAGGTCTAACACTTCCGAAAAACCAATACAACGCCCACCCGGACCAATATATAAAGCTAAACGAACCGTTCACTGGGTACTTATCCGTACGAAAATCCCTATTGATTTACCTGGTTTTACAAGGAAATAAGATGTGAAAACAATATTTCTACATCCCATGGCCTTTCCCAACCATTTAAATTTTTCTCTTACAGGTCTAACACTTCCGAAAAACCAATACAACGCCCACCCGGACCAATATATAAAGCTAAACGAACCGTTCACTGGGTACTTATTCGTACGAACATCCCTATTGATTTACCTGTTTTTACAAGGAAATAAAATGTGAAAAAAATATTTCTACATCACATGGCCTTTCCCAACCATTTAAATTTTTCTCTTACAGGTCTAACACTTCCGAAAAACCAATACAACACCCACCCGGACCAATATATAAAGCTAAACGAACCGTTTACTGGGTACTTATACGTACGAAAATCCCTATTGATTTACCTGTTTTTACAAGCAAATAAAATGTGAAAAAAATATTTCTACATCCCATGGCCTTTCCCAACCATTTAAGTTTTTCTCTTACAGGG
This sequence comes from Paroedura picta, assembly GCF_049243985.1. Taxonomy (NCBI): domain Eukaryota; kingdom Metazoa; phylum Chordata; class Lepidosauria; order Squamata; family Gekkonidae; genus Paroedura; species Paroedura picta. Next base: position 21,859,089 of record NC_135372.1, read on the forward strand.
CTAACACTTCCGAAAAACCAATACAACGCCCACCCGGAACAATATATAAAGCTAAACGAACCGTTCACTGGGTACTTATCCGTACGAAAATCCCGATAGATTTACCTGTTTTTACAAGGAAATAAAATGTGAAAAAAATATTTCTACATCCCATGGCCTTTCCCAACCATTTAAATTTTTCTCTTAAAGGGCTAACACTTCCGAAAAACCAATACAACGCCCACCCGGACCAATATATAAAGCTAAACGAACCGTTCACTGGGTACTTATCCGTACGAAAATCCCTATTGATTTACCTGTTTTTACAAGGAAATAAAATGTGAAAAAAATATTTCTACATCCCATGGCCTTTCCCAACCATTTAAATTTTTTTCTTACAGGTCTAACACTTCCGAAAAACCAATACAACGCCCACCCGGAACAATATATAAAGCTAAACGAACTGTTCACTGGGTACTTATCCGTACGAAAATCCCTATTGATTTACCTGTTTTTACAAGGAAATAAAATGTGAAAAAAATATTTCTACATCCCATGGCCTTTCCCAACCATTTAAATTTTTCTCTTACAGGTCTAACACTTCCGAAAAACCAATACAACGCCCACCCGGAACAATATATAAAGCTAAACGAACCGTTCACTGGGTACTTATCCATATGAAAATCCCTATTGATTTACCTGTTTTTACAAGGAAATAAAATGTGAAAAAAATATTTCTACATCCCATGGCCTTTCCCAACCATTTAAATTCTTCTCTTACAGGTCTAACACTTCCGAAAAACCAATACAACGCCCACCCGGACCAATATATAAAGCTAAACGAACCGTTCACTGGGTACTTATCCGTACGAAAATCCCTATTGATTTACCTGGTTTTACAAGGAAATAAAATGAAAAAAAAATATTTCTACATCCCATGGCCTTTCCTAACCATTTAAATTTTTCTCTTACAGGTCTAACACTTCCGAAAAACCAATACAATGCCCACCCGGACCGATATATAAAGCTAAACGAACCGTTCACTGGGTACTTATTCGTACGAACATCCCTATTGATTTACCTGTTTTTACAAGGAAATAAAATGTGAAAAAATATTTCTACATCCCATGGCCTTTCCCAACCATTTAAATTTTTCTCTTACAGGTCTAACACTTCCGAAAAACCAATACAACGCCCACCCGGACCAATATATAAAGCTAAACGAACCGTTTACTGGGTACTTATACGTACGAAAATCCCTATTGATTTACCTGTTTTTACAAGCAAATAAAATGTGAAAAAAATATTTCTACATCCCATGGCCTTTCCTAACCATTTAAATTTTTCTCTTACAGGTCTAACACTTCCGAAAAACCAATACAACGCCCACCCGGACCGATATATAAAGCTAAACGAACCGTTCACTGGGTACTTATACGTACCAAAATCCCTATTGATTTACCTGTTTTTACAAGGAAATAAAATGTGAAAAAATATTTCTACATCCCATGGCCTTTCCCAACCCTTTAAATTTTTCTCTTACAGGGCTAACACTTCCGAAAAACCAATACAACGCCCACCCGGACCAATATATAAAGCTAAACGAACCGTTCACTGGGTACTTATCCGTACGAAAATCCCTATGGATTTACCTGTTTTTACAAGGAAATAAAATGTGAAAAAAATATTTCTACATCCCATGGCCTTTCCCAACCATTTAAATTTTTTTCTTACAGGTCTAACACTTCCGAAAAACCAATACAACGCCCACCCGGAACAATATATAAAGCTAAACGAACTGTTCACTGGGTACTTATCCGTACGAAAATCCCTATTGATTTACCTGTTTTTACAAGGAAATAAAATGTGAAAAAAATATTTCTACATCCCATGGCCTTTCCCAACCATTTAAATTTTTCTCTTACAGGTCTAACACTTCCGAAAAACCAATACAACGCCCACCCGGAACAATATATAAAGCTAAACGAACCGTTCACTGGGTACTTATCCATATGAAAATCCCTATTGATTTACCTGTTTTTACAAGGAAATAAAATGTGAAAAAAATATTTCTACATCCCATGGCCTTTCCCAACCATTTAAATTCTTCTCTTACAGGTCTAACACTTCCGAAAAACCAATACAAAGCCCACCCGGACCAATATATAAAGCTAAACGAACCGTTCACTGGGTACTTATCCGTACGAAAATCCCTATTGATTTACCTGGTTTTACAAGGAAATAAGATGTGAAAACAATATTTCTACATCCCATGGCCTTTCCCAACCATTTAAATTTTTCTCTTACAGGTCTAACACTTCCGAAAAACCAATACAACGCCCACCCGGACCAATATATAAAGCTAAACGAACCGTTCACTGGGTACTTATTCGTACGAAAATCCCTATTGATTTACCTGTTTTTACAAGGAAATAAAATGTGAAAAAAATATTTCTACATCCCATGGCCTTTCCCAACCATTTAAGTTTTTCTCTTACAGGGCTAACACTTCCGAAAAACCAATACAACGCCCACCCGGAACGATATATAAAGCAAAACGAACCGTTCACTGGGTACTTATCCGTACGAAAATCCCGATAGATTTACCTGTTTTTACAAGGAAATAAAACGTGAAAAAAATATTTCTACATCCCATGGCCTTTCCCAACCATTTAAATTTTTCTCTTACAGGTCTAACACTTCCGAAAAACCAATACAACGCCCACCCGGAACAATATATAAAGCTAAACGAACCGTTCACTGGGTACTTATCCATATAAAAATCCCTATTGATTTACCTGTTTTTACAAGGAAATAAAATGTGAAAAAAATATTTCTACATCCCATGGCCTTTCCCAACCATTTAAATGCTCCTCTTACAGGTCTAACACTTCCGAAAAACCAATACAACGCCCACCCGGAACAATATATAAAGCTAAACGAACCGTTCACTGGGTACTTATCCGTACGAAAATCCCTATTGATTTACCTGGTTTTACAAGGAAATAAAATGAAAAAAAAATATTTCTACATCCCATGGCCTTTCCTAACCATTTAAATTTTTCTCTTACAGGTCTAACACTTCCGAAAAACCAATACAATGCCCACCCGGACCGATATATAAAGCTAAACGAACCGTTCACTGGGTACTTATTCGTACGAACATCCCTATTGATTTACCTGTTTTTACAAGGAAATAAAATGTGAAAAAATATTTCTACATCCCATGGCCTTTCCCAACCATTTAAATTTTTCTCTTACAGGTCTAACACTTCCGAAAAACCAATACAACGCCCACCCGGACCAATATATAAAGCTAAACGAACCGTTTACTGGGTACTTATACGTACGAAAATCCCTATTGATTTACCTGTTTTTACAAGCAAATAAAATGTGAAAAAAATATTTCTACATCCCATGGCCTTTCCTAACCATTTAAATTTTTCTCTTACAGGTCTAACACTTCCGAAAAACCAATACAACGCCCACCCGGACCGATATATAAAGCTAAACGAACCGTTCACTGGGTACTTATACGTACCAAAATCCCTATTGATTTACCTGTTTTTACAAGGAAATAAAATGTGAAAAAATATTTCTACATCCCATGGCCTTTCCCAACCCTTTAAATTTTTCTCTTACAGGGCTAACACTTCCGAAAAACCAATACAACGCCCACCCGGACCAATATATAAAGCTAAACGAACCGTTCACTGGGTACTTATCCGTACGAAAATCCCTATGGATTTACCTGTTTTTACAAGGAAATAAAATGTGAAAAAAATATTTCTACATCCCATGGCCTTTCCCAACCATTTAAATTTTTTTCTTACAGGTCTAACACTTCCGAAAAACCAATACAACGCCCACCCGGAACAATATATAAAGCTAAACGAACTGTTCACTGGGTACTTATCCGTACGAAAATCCCTATTGATTTACCTGTTTTTACAAGGAAATAAAATGTGAAAAAAATATTTCTACATCCCATGGCCTTTCCCAACCATTTAAATTTTTCTCTTACAGGTCTAACACTTCCGAAAAACCAATACAACGCCCACCCGGAACAATATATAAAGCTAAACGAACCGTTCACTGGGTACTTATCCATATGAAAATCCCTATTGATTTACCTGTTTTTACAAGGAAATAAAATGTGAAAAAAATATTTCTACATCCCATGGCCTTTCCCAACCATTTAAATTCTTCTCTTACAGGTCTAACACTTCCGAAAAACCAATACAAAGCCCACCCGGACCAATATATAAAGCTAAACGAACCGTTCACTGGGTACTTATCCGTACGAAAATCCCTATTGATTTACCTGGTTTTACAAGGAAATAAGATGTGAAAACAATATTTCTACATCCCATGGCCTTTCCCAACCATTTAAATTTTTCTCTTACAGGTCTAACACTTCCGAAAAACCAATACAACGCCCACCCGGACCAATATATAAAGCTAAACGAACCGTTCACTGGGTACTTATTCGTACGAAAATCCCTATTGATTTACCTGTTTTTACAAGGAAATAAAATGTGAAAAAAATATTTCTACATCCCATGGCCTTTCCCAACCATTTAAGTTTTTCTCTTACAGGGCTAACACTTCCGAAAAACCAATACAACGCCCACCCGGAACGATATATAAAGCAAAACGAACCGTTCACTGGGTACTTATCCGTACGAAAATCCCGATAGATTTACCTGTTTTTACAAGGAAATAAAACGTGAAAAAAATATTTCTACATCCCATGGCCTTTCCCAACCATTTAAATTTTTCTCTTACAGGTCTAACACTTCCGAAAAACCAATACAACGCCCACCCGGAACAATATATAAAGCTAAACGAACCGTTCACTGGGTACTTATCCATATAAAAATCCCTATTGATTTACCTGTTTTTACAAGGAAATAAAATGTGAAAAAAATATTTCTACATCCCATGGCCTTTCCCAACCATTTAAATGCTCCTCTTACAGGTCTAACACTTCCGAAAAACCAATACAACGCCCACCCGGAACAATATATAAAGCTAAACGAACCGTTCACTGGGTACTTATCCGTACGAAAATCCCTATTGATTTACCTGGTTTTACAAGGAAATAAAATGAAAAAAAAATATTTCTACATCCCATGGCCTTTCCTAACCATTTAAATTTTTCTCTTACAGGTCTAACACTTCCGAAAAACCAATACAATGCCCACCCGGACCGATATATAAAGCTAAACGAACCGTTCACTGGGTACTTATACGTACCAAAATCCCTATTGATTTACCTGTTTTTACAAGGAAATAAAATGTGAAAAAAATATTTCTACATCCCATGGCCTTTCCCAACCCTTTAAATTTTTCTCTTACAGGGCTAACACTTCCGAAAAACCAATACAACGCCCACCCGGACCAATATATAAAGCTAAACGAACCGTTCACTGGGTACTTATCCGTACGAAAATCCCTATGGATTTACCTGTTTTTACAAGGAAATAAAATGTGAAAAAAATATTTCTACATCCCATGGCCTTTCCCAACCATTTAAATTTTTTTCTTACAGGTCTAACACTTCCGAAAAACCAATACAACGCCCACCCGGAACTATATATAAAGCTAAACGAACTGTTCACTGGGTACTTATCCGTACGAAAATCCCTATTGATTTACCTGTTTTTACAAGGAAATAAAATGTGAAAAAAATATTTCTACATCCCATGGCCTTTCCCAACCATTTAAATTTTTCTCTTACAGGTCTAACACTTCCGAAAAACCAATACAACGCCCACCCGGAACAATATATAAAGCTAAACGAACCGTTCACTGGGTACTTATCCATATGAAAATCCCTATTGATTTACCTGTTTTTACAAGGAAATCAAATGTGAAAAAAATATTTCTACATCCCATGGCCTTTCCCAACCATTTAAATTCTTCTCTTACAGGTCTAACACTTCCGAAAAACCAATACAAAGCCCACCCGGACCAATATATAAAGCTAAATGAACCGTTCACTGGGTACTTATCCGTACGAAAATCCCTATTGATTTACCTGGTTTTACAAGGAAATAAGATGTGAAAACAATATTTCTACATCCCATGGCCTTTCCCAACCATTTAAATTTTTCTCTTACAGGTCTAACACTTCCGAAAAACCAATACAACGCCCACCCGGACCAATATATAAAGCTAAACGAACCGTTCACTGGGTACTTATTCGTACGAAAATCCCTATTGATTTACCTGTTTTTACAAGGAAATAAAATGTGAAAAAAATATTTCTACATCCCATGGCCTTTCCCAACCATTTAAGTTTTTCTCTTACAGGGCTAACACTTCCGAAAAACCAATACAACGCCCACCCGGAACGATATATAAAGCAAAACGAACCGTTCACTGGGTACTTATCCGTACGAAAATCCCGATAGATTTACCTGTTTTTACAAGGAAATAAAATGTGAAAAAAATATTTCTAAATCCCATGGCCTTTCCCAACCATTTAAATTTTTCTCTTAAAGGGCTAACACTTCCGAAAAACCAATACAACGCCCACCCGGACCAATATATAAAGCTAAACGAACCGTTCACTGGGTACTTATCCGTACGAAAATCCCTATGGATTTACCTGTTTTTACAAGGAAATAAAATGTGAAAAAAATATTTCTACATCCCATGGCCTTTCCCAACCATTTAAATTTTTCTCTTACAGGTCTAACACTTCCGAAAAACCAATACAACGCCCACCCGGAACAATATATAAAGCTAAACGAACCGTTCACTGGGTACTTATCCATATGAAAATCCCTATTGATTTACCTGTTTTTACAAGGAAATAAAATGTGAAAAAAATATTTCTACATCCCATGGCCTTTCCCAACCATTTAAATTCTTCTCTTACAGGTCTAACACTTCCGAAAAACCAATACAACGCCCACCCGGACCAATATATAAAGCTAAACGAACCGTTCACTGGGTACTTATCCGTACGAAAATCCCTATTGATTTACCTGGTTTTACAAGGAAATAAGATGTGAAAAAAATATTTCTACATCCCATGGCCTTTCCCAACCATTTAAATGTTTCTCTTACAGGTCTAACACTTCAGAAAAACCAATACAACGCCCACCCGGACCAATATATTAAGCTAAACGAACCGTTCACTGGGTACTTATTCGTACGAAAATCCCTATTGATTTACCTGTTTTTACAAGGAAATAAAATGTGAAAAAAATATTTCTACATCACATGGCCTTTCCCAACCATTTAAATTTTTCTCTTACAGGTCTAACACTTCTGAAAAACCAATACAACACCCACCCGGACCAATATATAAAGCTAAACGAACCGTTTACTGGGTACTTATACGTACGAAAATCCCTATTGATTTACCTGTTTTTACAAGGAAATAAAATGTGAAAAAAATATTTCTACATCCCATGGCCTTTCCCAACCATTTAAGTTTTTCTCTTACAGGGCTAACACTTCCGAAAAACCAATACAACGCCCACCCGGAACAATATATAAAGCTAAACGAACCGTTCACTGGGTACTTATCCGTACGAAAATCCCGATAGATTTACCTGTTTTTACAAGGAAATAAAATGTGAAAAAAATATTTCTACATCCCATGGCCTTTCCCAACCATTTAAATTTTTCTCTTAAAGGGCTAACACTTCCGAAATACCAATACAACGCCCACCCGGACCAATATATAAAGCTAAACGAACCGTTCACTGGGTACTTATCCGTACGAAAATCCCTATTGATTTACCTGTTTTTACAAGGAAATAAAATGTGAAAAAAATATTTCTACATCCCATGGCCTTTCCCAACCATTTAAGTTTTTTTCTTACAGGTCTAACACTTCCGAAAAACCAATACAACGCCCACCCGGAACAATATATAAAGCTAAACGAACTGTTCACTGGGTACTTATCCGTACGAAAATCCCTATTGATTTACCTGTTTTTACAAGGAAATAAAATGTGAAAAAAATATTTCTACATCCCATGGCCTTTCCCAACCATTTAAATTTTTCTCTTACAGGTCTAACACTTCCGAAAAACCAATACAACGCCCACCCGGAACAATATATAAAGCTAAACGAACCGTTCACTGGGTACTTATCCATATAAAAATCCCTATTGATTTACCTGTTTTTACAAGGAAATAAAATGTGAAAAAAATATTTCTACATCCCATGGCCTTTCCCAACCATTTAAATGCTTCTCTTACAGGTCTAACACTTCCGAAAAACCAATACAACGCCCACCCGGACCAATATATAAAGCTAAACGAACCGTTCACTGGGTACTTATACGTACGAAAATCCCGATAGATTTACCTGTTTTTACAAGGAAATAAAATGTGAAAAAAATATTTCTACATCCCATGGCCTTTCCCAACCATTTAAATTTTTCTCTTACAGGTCTAACACTTCCGAAAAACCAATACAACGCCCACCCGGAACAATATATAAAGCTAAACGAACCGTTCACTGGGTACTTATCCGTACGAAAATCCCTATTGATTTACCTGGTTTTACAAGGAAATAAAATGAAAAAAAAATATTTCTACATCCCATGGCCTTTCCCAACCATTTAAATTTTTCTCTTACAGGTCTAACACTTCCGAAAAACCAATACAATGCCCACCTGGACAGATATATAAAGCTAAACGAACCGTTCACTGGGCACTTATACGTACCAAAATCCCTATTGATTTACCTGTTTTTACAAGGAAATAAAATGTGAAAAAAATATTTCTACATCCCATGGCCTTTCCCAACCCTTTAAATTTTTCTCTTACAGGGCTAACACTTCCGAAAAACCAATACAACGCCTACCCGGACCAATATATAAAGCTAAACGAACCGTTCACTGGGTACTTATCCGTACGAAAATCCCTATGGATTTACCTGTTTTTACAAGGAAATAAAATGTGAAAAAAATATTTCTACATCCCATGGCCTTTCCCAACCATTTAAATTTTTTTCTTACAGGTCTAACACTTCCGAAAAACCAATACAACGCCCACCCGGAACAATATATAAAGCTAAACGAACTGTTCACTGGGTACTTATCCGTACGAAAATCCGTATTGATTTACCTGTTTTTACAAGGAAATAAAATGTGAAAAAAATATTTCTACATCCCATGGCCTTTCCCAACCATTTAAATTTTTCTCTTACAGGTCTAACACTTCCGAAAAACCAATACAACGCCCACCCGGAACAATATATAAAGCTAAACGAACCGTTCACTGGGTACTTATCCATATGAAAATCCCTATTGATTTACCTCTTTTTACAAGGAAATAAAATGTGAAAAAAATATTTCTACATCCCATGGCCTTTCCCAACCATTTAAATTCTTCTCTTACAGGTCTAACACTTCCGAAAAACCAATACAACGCCCACCCGGACCAATATATAAAGCTAAACGAACCGTTCACTGGGTACTTATCCGTACGAAAATCCCTATTGATTTACCTGGTTTTACAAGGAAATAAGATGTGAAAACAATATTTCTACATCCCATGGCCTTTCCCAACCATTTAAATTTTTCTCTTACAGGTCTAACACTTCCGAAAAACCAATACAACGCCCACCCGGAACAATATATAAAGCTAAACGAACCGTTCACTGGGTACTTATCCATATAAAAATCCCTATTGATTTACCTGTTTTTACAAGGAAATAAAATGTGAAAAAAATATTTCTACATCCCATGGCCTTTCCCAACCATTTAAATGCTTCTCTTACAGGTCTAACACTTCCGAAAAACCAATACAACGCCCACCCGGACCAATATATAAAGCTAAACGAACCGTTCACTGGGTACTTATACGTACGAAAATCCCGATAGATTTACCTGTTTTTACAAGGAAATAAAATGTGAAAAAAATATTTCTACATCCCATGGCCTTTCCCAACCATTTAAATTTTTCTCTTACAGGTCTAACACTTCTGAAAAACCAATACAACGCCCACCCGGAACAATATATAAAGCTAAACGAACCGTTCACTGGGTACTTATCCGTACGAAAATCCCTATTGATTTACCTGGTTTTACAAGGAAATAAAATGAAAAAAAAATATTTCTACATCCCATGGCCTTTCCCAACCATTTAAATTTTTCTCTTACAGGTCTAACACTTCCGAAAAACCAATACAATGCCCACCCGGACCGATATATAAAGCTAAACGAACCGTTCACTGGGTAATTATACGTACGAAAATCCCTATTGATTTACCTGTTTTTACAAGGAAATAAAATGTGAAAAAAATATTTCTACATCCCATGGCCTTTCCCAACCATTTAAATGCTCCTCTTACAGGTCTAACACTTCCGAAAAACCAATACAACGCCCACCCGGAACAATATATAAAGCTAAACGAACCGTTCACTGGGTACTTATACGTACGAAAATCCCGATAGATTTACCTGTTTTTACAAGGAAATAAAATGTGAAAAAAATATTTCTACATCCCATGGCCTTTCCCAACCATTTAAATTTTTCTCTTACAGGTCTAACACTTCCGAAAAACCAATACAACGCCCACCCGGAACAATATATAAAGCTAAACGAACCGTTCACTGGGTACTTATCCGTACGAAAATCCCTATTGATTTACCTGGTTTTACAAGGAAATAAAATGAAAAAAAAATATTTCTACATCCCATGGCCTTTCCTAACCATTTAAATTTTTCTCTTACAGGTCTAACACTTCCGAAAAACCAATACAATGCCCACCCGGACCGATATATAAAGCTAAACGAACCGTTCACTGGGTACTTATACGTACCAAAATCCCTATTGATTTACCTGTTTTTACAAGGAAATAAAATGTGAAAAAAATATTTCTACATCCCATGGCCTTTCCCAACCCTTTAAATTTTTCTCTTACAGGGCTAACACTTCCGAAAAACCAATACAACGCCCACCCGGACCAATATATAAAGCTAAACGAACCGTTCACTGGGTACTTATCCGTACGAAAATCCCTATGGATTTACCTGTTTTTACAAGGAAATAAAATGTGAAAAAAATATTTCTACATCCCATGGCCTTTCCCAACCATTTAAATTTTTTTCTTACAGGTCTAACACTTCCGAAAAACCAATACAACGCCCACCCGGAACTATATATAAAGCTAAACGAACTGTTCACTGGGTACTTATCCGTACGAAAATCCCTATTGATTTACCTGTTTTTACAAGGAAATAAAATGTGAAAAAAATATTTCTACATCCCATGGCCTTTCCCAACCATTTAAATTTTTCTCTTACAGGTCTAACACTTCCGAAAAACCAATACAACGCCCACCCGGAACAATATATAAAGCTAAACGAACCGTTCACTGGGTACTTATCCATATGAAAATCCCTATTGATTTACCTGTTTTTACAAGGAAATCAAATGTGAAAAAAATATTTCTACATCCCATGGCCTTTCCCAACCATTTAAATTCTTCTCTTACAGGTCTAACACTTCCGAAAAACCAATACAAAGCCCACCCGGACCAATATATAAAGCTAAATGAACCGTTCACTGGGTACTTATCCGTACGAAAATCCCTATTGATTTACCTGGTTTTACAAGGAAATAAGATGTGAAAACAATATTTCTACATCCCATGGCCTTTCCCAACCATTTAAATTTTTCTCTTACAGGTCTAACACTTCCGAAAAACCAATACAACGCCCACCCGGACCAATATATAAAGCTAAACGAACCGTTCACTGGGTACTTATTCGTACGAAAATCCCTATTGATTTACCTGTTTTTACAAGGAAATAAAATGTGAAAAAAATATTTCTACATCCCATGGCCTTTCCCAACCATTTAAGTTTTTCTCTTACAGGGCTAACACTTCCGAAAAACCAATACAACGCCCACCCGGAACGATATATAAAGCAAAACGAACCGTTCACTGGGTACATATCCGTACGAAAATCCCGATAGATTTACCTGTTTTTACAAGGAAATAAAATGTGAAAAAAATATTTCTAAATCCCATGGCCTTTCCCAACCATTTAAATTTTTCTCTTAAAGGGCTAACACTTCCGAAAAACCAATACAACGCCCACCCGGACCAATATATAAAGCTAAACGAACCGTTCACTGGGTACTTATCCGTACGAAAATCCCTATGGATTTACCTGTTTTTACAAGGAAATAAAATGTGAAAAAAATATTTCTACATCCCATGGCCTTTCCCAACCATTTAAATTTTTCTCTTACAGGTCTAACACTTCCGAAAAACCAATACAACGCCCACCCGGAACAATATATAAAGCTAAACGAACCGTTCACTGGGTACTTATCCATATGAAAATCCCTATTGATTTACCTGTTTTTACAAGGAAATAAAATGTGAAAAAAATATTTCTACATCCCATGGCCTTTCCCAACCATTTAAATTCTTCTCTTACAGGTCTAACACTTCCGAAAAACCAATACAACGCCCACCCGGACCAATATATAAAGCTAAACGAACCGTTCACTGGGTACTTATCCGTACGAAAATCCCTATTGATTTACCTGGTTTTACAAGGAAATAAGATGTGAAAAAAATATTTCTACATCCCATGGCCTTTCCCAACCATTTAAATGTTTCTCTTACAGGTCTAACACTTCCGAAAAACCAATACAACGCCCACCCGGACCAATATATTAAGCTAAACGAACCGTTCACTGGGTACTTATTCGTACGAAAATCCCTATTGATTTACCTGTTTTTACAAGGAAATAAAATGTGAAAAAAATATTTCTACATCACATGGCCTTTCCCAACCATTTAAATTTTTCTCTTACAGGTCTAACACTTCCGAAAAACCAATACAACACCCACCCGGACCAATATATAAAGCTAAACGAACCGTTTACTGGGTACTTATACGTACGAAAATCCCTATTGATTTACCTGTTTTTACAAGGAAATAAAATGTGAAAAAAATATTTCTACATCCCATGGCCTTTCCCAACCATTTAAGTTTTTCTCTTACAGGGCTAACACTTCCGAAAAACCAATACAACGCCCACCCGGAACAATATATAAAGCTAAACGAACCGTTCACTGGGTACTTATCCGTACGAAAATCCCGATAGATTTACCTGTTTTTACAAGGAAATAAAATGTGAAAAAAATATTTCTACATCCCATGGCCTTTCCCAACCATTTAAATTTTTCTCTTAAAGGGCTAACACTTCCGAAATACCAATACAACGCCCACCCGGACCAATATATAAAGCTAAACGAACCGTTCACTGGGTACTTATCCGTACGAAAATCCCTATTGATTTACCTGTTTTTATAAGGAAATAAAATGTGAAAAAAATATTTCTACATCCCATGGCCTTTCCCAACCATTTAAATGCTTCTCTTACAGGTCTAACACTTCCGAAAAACCAATACAACGCCCACCCGGAACAATATATAAAGCTAAACGAACTGTTCACTGGGTACTTATCCGTACGAAAATCCCTATTGATTTACCTGTTTTTACAAGGAAATAAAATGTGAAAAAAATATTTCTACATCCCATGGCCTTTCCCAACCATTTAAATTTTTCTCTTACAGGTCTAACACTTCCGAAAAACCAATACAACGCCCACCCGGAACAATATATAAAGCTAAACGAACCGTTCACTGGGTACTTATCCATATAAAAATCCCTATTGATTTACCTGTTTTTACAAGGAAATAAAATGTGAAAAAAATATTTCTACATCCCATGGCCTTTCCCAACCATTTAAATGCTTCTCTTACAGGTCTAACACTTCCGAAAAACCAATACAACGCCCACCCGGACCAATATATAAAGCTAAACGAACCGTTCACTGGGTACTTATACGTACGAAAATCCCGATAGATTTACCTGTTTTTACAAGGAAATAAAATGTGAAAAAAATATTTCTACATCCCATGGCCTTTCCCAACCATTTAAATTTTTCTCTTACAGGTCTAACACTTCCGAAAAACCAATACAATGCCCACCCGGAACAATATATAAAGCTAAACGAACCGTTCACTGGGTACTTATCCGTACGAAAATCCCTATTGATTTACCTGGTTTTACAAGGAAATAAAATGAAAAAAAAATATTTCTACATCCCATGGCCTTTCCCAACCATTTAAATTTTTCTCTTACAGGTCTAACACTTCCGAAAAACCAATACAATGCCCACCTGGACAGATATATAAAGCTAAACGAACCGTTCACTGGGCACTTATACGTACCAAAATCCCTATTGATTTACCTGTTTTTACAAGGAAATAAAATGTGAAAAAAATATTTCTACATCCCATGGCCTTTCCCAACCCTTTAAATTTTTCTCTTACAGGGCTAACACTTCCGAAAAACCAATACAACGCCTACCCGGACCAATATATAAAGCTAAACGAACCGTTCACTGGGTACTTATCCGTACGAAAATCCCTATGGATTTACCTGTTTTTACAAGGAAATAAAATGTGAAAAAAATATTTCTACATCCCATGGCCTTTCCCAACCATTTAAATTTTTTTCTTACAGGTCTAACACTTCCGAAAAACCAATACAACGCCCACCCGGAACAATATATAAAGCTAAACGAACTGTTCACTGGGTACTTATCCGTACGAAAATCCGTATTGATTTACCTGTTTTTACAAGGAAATAAAATGTGAAAAAAATATTTCTACATCCCATGGCCTTTCCCAACCATTTAAATTTTTCTCTTACAGGTCTAACACTTCCGAAAAACCAATACAACGCCCACCCGGAACAATATATAAAGCTAAACGAACCGTTCACTGGGTACTTATCCATATGAAAATCCCTATTGATTTACCTCTTTTTACAAGGAAATAAAATTTGAAAAAAATATTTCTACATCCCATGGCCTTTCCCAACCATTTAAATTCTTCTCTTACAGGTCTAACACTTCCGAAAAACCAATACAACGCCCACCCGGACCAATATATAAAGCTAAACGAACCGTTCACTGGGTACTTATCCGTACGAAAATCCCTATTGATTTACCTGGTTTTACAAGGAAATAAGATGTGAAAACAATATTTCTACATCCCATGGCCTTTCCCAACCATTTAAATTTTTCTCTTACAGGTCTAACACTTCCGAAAAACCAATACAACGCCCACCCGGAACAATATATAAAGCTAAACGAACCGTTCACTGGGTACTTATCCATATAAAAATCCCTATTGATTTACCTGTTTTTACAAGGAAATAAAATGTGAAAAAAATATTTCTACATCCCATGGCCTTTCCCAACCATTTAAATGCTTCTCTTACAGGTCTAACACTTCCGAAAAACCAATACAACGCCCACCCGGACCAATATATAAAGCTAAACGAACCGTTCACTGGGTACTTATACGTACGAAAATCCCGATAGATTTACCTGTTTTTACAAGGAAATAAAATGTGAAAAAAATATTTCTACATCCCATGGCCTTTCCCAACCATTTAAATTTTTCTCTTACAGGTCTAACACTTCCGAAAAACCAATACAACGCCCACCCGGAACAATATATAAAGCTAAACGAACCGTTCACTGGGTACTTATCCGTACGAAAATCCCTATTGATTTACCTGGTTTTACAAGGAAATAAAATGAAAAAAAAATATTTCTACATCCCATGGCCTTTCCCAACCATTTAAATTTTTCTCTTACAGGTCTAACACTTCCGAAAAACCAATACAATGCCCACCCGGACCGATATATAAAGCTAAACGAACCGTTCACTGGGTAATTATACGTACGAAAATCCCTATTGATTTACCTGTTTTTACAAGGAAATAAAATGTGAAAAAAATATTTCTACATCCCATGGCCTTTCCCAACCCTTTAAATTTTTCTCTTACAGGGCTAACACTTCCGAAAAACCAATACAACGCCTACCCGGACCAATATATAAAGCTAAACGAACCGTTCACTGGGTACTTATCCGTACGAAAATCCCTATGGATTTACCTGTTTTCACAAGGAAATAAAATGTGAAAAAAATATTTCTACATCCCATGGCCTTTCCCAACCATTTAAATTTTTTTCTTACAGGTCTAACACTTCCGAAAAACCAATACAACGCCCACCCGGAACAATATATAAAGCTAAACGAACTGTTCACTGGGTACTTATCCGTACGAAAATCCGTATTGATTTACCTGTTTTTACAAGGAAATAAAATGTGAAAAAAATATTTCTACATCCCATGGCCTTTCCCAACCATTTAAATTTTTCTCTTACAGGTCTAACACTTCCGAAAAACCAATACAACGCCCACCCGGAACAATATATAAAGCTAAACGAACCGTTCACTGGGTACTTATCCATATGAAAATCCCTATTGATTTACCTGTTTTTACAAGGAAATAAAATGTGAAAAAAATATTTCTACATCACATGGCCTTTCCCAACCATTTAAATTCTTCTCTTACAGGTCTAACACTTCCGAAAAACCAATACAACGCCCACCCGGAACAATATATAAAGCTAAACGAACCGTTCACTGGGTACTTATCCGTACGAAAATCCCTATTGATTTACCTGGTTTTACAAGGAAATAAGATGTGAAAACAATATTTCTACATCCCATGGCCTTTCCCAACCATTTAAATTTTTCTCTTACAGGTCTAACACTTCCGAAAAACCAATACAACGCCCACCCGGACCAATATATAAAGCTAAACGAACCGTTTACTGGGTACTTATGCGTACGAAAATCCCTATTGATTTACCTGTTTTTACAAGGAAATAAAATGTGAAAAAAATATTTCTACATCCCATGGCCTTTCCCAACCATTTAAGTTTTTCTCTTATAGGGCTAACACTTCCGAAAAACCAATACAACGCCCACCCGGAACTATATATAAAGCTAAACGAACCGTTCACTGGGTACTTATCCGTACGAAAATCCCGATAGATTTACCTGTTTTTACAAGGAAATAAAATGTGAAAAAAATATTTCTACATCCCATGGCCTTTCCCAACCATTTAAATTTTTCTCTTAAAGGGCTAACACTTCCGAAAAACCAATACAACGCCCACCCGGACCAATATATAAAGCTAAACGAACCGTTCACTGGGTACTTATCCGTACGAAAATCCCTATTGATTTACCTGGTTTTACAAGGAAATAAAATGTGAAAAAAATATTTCTACATCCCATGGCCTTTCCCAACCATTTAAATTTTTTTCTTACAGGTCTAACACTTCCGAAAAACCAATACAACGCCCACCCGGAACAATATATAAAGCTAAACGAACTGTTCACTGGGTACTTATCCATACGAAAATCCCTATTGATTTACCTGTTTTTACAAGGAAATTAATGTGAAAAAAATATTTCTACATCCCATGGCCTTTCCCAACCATTTAAATTTTTCTCTTACAGGTCTAACACTTCCGAAAAACCAATACAACGCCCACCCGGAACAATATATAAAGCTAAACGAACCGTTCACTGGGTACTTATACGTACGAAAATCCCGATAGATTTACCTGTTTTTACAAGGAAATAAAATGTGAAAAAAATATTTCTACATCCCATGGCCTTTCCCAACCATTTAAATTTTTCTCTTACAGGTCTAACACTTCCGAAAAACCAATACAACGCCCACCCGGAACAATATATGAAGCTAAACGAACCGTTCACTGGGTACTTATCCGTACGAAAATCCCTATAGATTTACCTGTTTTTACAAGGAAATAAAATGTGAAAAAAATATTTCTACATCCCATGGCCTTTCCCAACCATTTAAATTTTTCTCTTACAGGTCTATCACTTCTGAAAAACCAATACAACGCCCACCCGGACCAATATATAAAGCTAAACGAACCGTTCACTGGGTACTTATCCGAACGAAAATCCCTATTGATTTACCTGTTTTTACAAGGAAATAAAATGTGAAAAAAATATTTCTACATCCCATGGCCTTTCCCAACCATTTAAATTTTTCTCTTACAGGGCTAACACTTCCGAAAAACCAATACAACGTCCACCCGGACCAATATATAAAGCTAAACGAACCGTTCACTGCGTACTTATCCGTACGAAAATCCCTATTGATTTACCTGTTTTTACAAGGAAATAAAATGTGAAAAAAATATTTCTACATACCATGGCCCTTCCCAACCATTTAATTTTTTCTCTTACAAGTCTAACACTTCCGAAAAACCAATACAACGCCCACCCGGAACATTTTATAAAGCTAAACAAACCGTTCACTGGGTACTTATACGTACGAAAATCCCTATTGATTTACCTGTTTTTTCAAGGAAATAAAATGTGAAAAAAATATTTCTACATCCCATGGCCTTTCCCAACCATTTACATTTTTCTCTTACAGGTCTAACACTTCCGAAAAACCAATACAACGCCCACCCGGAACAATATATAAAGCTAAATGAACCGTTCACTGGGTACTTATATGTACGAAAATCCCTATTGATTTACCTGTTTTTTCAAGGAAATAAAATGTGATAAAAATATTTCTACATCCCATGGCCTTTCCCAACCATTTAAATTTGTTTCTTACAGGTCTAACACTTCCGAAAAACCAATACAACGCCCACCCGGAACAATATATAAAGCTAAACGAACCGTTCACTGGGCACTTATCCGTACGAAAATCCCTATTGATTTACCTGTTTTTTCAAGGAAATAAAATGTGAAAAAAATATTTCTACATCCCATGGCCTTTCCCAACCATTTAAATATTTGTCTTACATGTCTAACACTTCTGAAAAACCAATACAACGCCCACCCGGAACAATATATAAAGCTAAACAAACCGTTCACTGGGTACTTATGTGTACGAAAATCCCTATTGATTTACCAGTTTTTACAAGGAAATAAAATATGAAAAAAATATTTCTACATCCCATGGCCTTTCCCAACCATTTAAATTTTTCTCTTACAGGTCTAACACTTGTGAAAAACCAATAAACGCCCACCCGGGACAATATATAAAGCTAAACGAACCGTTCACTGGGCACTTATCCGTACGAAAATCCCTATTGTTTTACCTGTTTTTACAAGGAAATAAAATGTGAAAAAAATATTTCTACATCCCATGGCCTTTCCCAACCATTTAAATTTTTCTCTTACAGGTCTAACACTTCCGAAAAACCAATACAACGCCCACCCGGAACAATATATAAAGCTAAACGAACCGTTCACTGGGTACTTATCCATATAAAAATCCCTATTGATTTACCTGTTTTTACAAGGAAATAAAATGTGAAAAAAATATTTCTACATCCCATGGCCTTTCCCAACCATTTAAATTTTTCTCTTACAGGTCTAACACTTCCGAAAAACCAATACAACGCCCACCCGGACCAATATATAAAGCTAAACGAACCGTTCACTGGGTACTTATACGTACGAAAATCCCGATAGATTTACCTGTTTTTACAAGGAAATAAAATGTGAAAAAAATATTTCTACATCCCATGGCCTTTCCCAACCATTTAAATTTTTCTCTTACAGGTCTAACACTTCCGAAAAACCAATACAACGCCCACCCGGAACAATATATAAAGCTAAACGAACCGTTCAATGGGCACTTATCCTTACGAAAATCCCTATTGATTTACCTGTTTTTACAAGGAAATAAAATGTGAAAAAAAATTTTCTACATCCCATGGCCTTTCCCAACCATTTAAATTTTTCTCTTACAGGTCTAACACTTCCGAAAAACCAATACAACGCCCACCCGGAACAATATATAAAGCTAAACGAACCGTTCACTGGGTAGTTACACGTACGAAAATCCCTATTGATTTACCTGTTTTTACAAGGAAATTTTAGGAATCAGTGAACTAAAATGGACAGGAATGGGTGAATTTAATTCAGATGACCATCAGGTATACTACTGTGGACAAGAATCTCGCAGAAGAAATGGAGTAGCCTTCATAATCAATAAGAGAGTAGGAAAAGCAGTCTTGGGATACAATCCCCAAAATGACAGAATGATCTCAGTTCGAATCCAAGGCAAACCATTCAACATCACAGTGATCCAGGTCTACGCCCCAACCACTGCTGCTGAAGAGGATGAAGTTGATCAGTTCTATGAAGCCCTACAACACCTTCTAGAAGCAACGCCCCAAAATGATGTGCTTATCATCATGGGGGATTGGAATGCTAAAGTAGGAAGCCAAAAGATAACCGGGATAACAGGCAAGTTTGGCCTTGGAGTACAAAATGAAGCAGGGCACAGGCTGGTAGAATTTTGTCAAGAGAATACAATGGTCATAGCAAACACTCTTTTCCAGCAACCCAAGAGACGACTCTACACATGGACATCACCAGACGGTCAACACAGAAATCAGATTGACTATGTGCTCTGCAGCCAAAGATGGAAAAGTTCTATCCAGTCAATAAAAACAAGACCAGGAGCTGATTGTGGTTCAGATCATGAGCTTCTTGTTGCAAAATTTAGGCTTAAATTGAAGAAAGTAGGGAAAAGCACTAGGCCACTCAGGTATGAACTAAATCATATCCCCGACGAATACACAGTGGAGGTGACAAATAGATTTAAGGAATTAGATCTGATAGACAGAGTGCCTGAAGAACTATGGACGGAGGTTCGCAACATTGTACAAGAGGTAGCAACTAAAACCATCCCAAAGAAAAAGAAATGCAAGAAATCAAAATGGCTGTCTGAGGACGCTTTACAAATAGCTAAGGAGAGAAGGGAAGTGAAAGGCAAGGGAGAAAGAGAAAGATACACCCAATTGAATGCAGAATTCCAGAGAAAAGCTAGAAGAGATAAGAATGCCTTCTTAAATGAACAGTGCAAACAAATAGAAGAAAACAATAGAATGGGGAGGACCAGAGATCTTTTCAAGAAAATTGGAGATATGAAGAGAACGTTTCATGCAAAGGTGGGTATGATAAAGGACCAAAATGGTAGGGACCTCACAGAAGCAGAAGAGATTAAACAAAGGTGGCAAAATTATACAGAAGAACTATACAAGAGCGAGCTTAACATCCCTGATGACCACAATGGGGTAGTTACTTCCCTGGAGCCAGACATCCTGGAATGTGAAGTCAAATGGGCCTTAGGAAGTCTGAGCAACAATAAAGCTAGTGGTAGTGACAGCATTCCAGTTGAACTATTCAAAATCTTAAAGGACGATGCAGTAAAAGTGCTACACTCAATATGCCAGCAAATTTGGAAAACTCAACAATGGCCACAGGATTGGAAAAGGTCAGTTTACATTCCAATCCCAAAGAAGGGCAATGCCAAAGAATGTTCAAACTACCGCACCATTGCACTAATTTCTCATGCTAGCAAAGTTATGCTCAAAATCCTACAAGCTAGGCTCCAGCAATATGTGGATCGAGAACTTCCAGAAGTACAGGCAGGATTTCGAAGAGGCAGACGAACTAGAGATCAAATTGCCAACATACGCTGGATCATGGAGAAAGCTAGGGAGTACCAGAAGAACGTCTACTTCTGCTTCATTGACTATGCTAAAGCCTTTGATTGTGTGGAGCACAACAAATTGTGGCAAGTTCTTAAAGAGATGGGAATACCAGAGCATCTTATTTGTCTCTTGAGAAATTTATATGCAGGTCAAGAAGCAACAGTGAGAACTGAACATGGAATCACTGACTGGTTCAAAATTGAGAAAGGAGTTCGGCAAGGCTGTATACTGTCGCCTTGCCTATTTAACTTGTATGCAGAGCACATCATGAGAAATGCGGGATTAGAGGAGTCACAAATTGGGATCAAGATTGCAGGGAGAAATATCAACAACCTCAGATATGCAGATGATACCACTCTAATGGCAGAAAGTGAAGAGGAACTAAAGAGCCTGTTGATGCGGGTGAAGGAGGAGAGTGCAAAAGTTGGCTTGAAACTCAACATCAAGAAAACAAAGATCATGGCATCCGGCCCTCTCAATTCCTGGCAAATAGAAGGGGAAGAAATGGAGATAGTGACAGATTTTATTTTCCTGGGCTCCAAGATCACTGCAGATGGGGACTGCAGCAAAGAAATTAAAAGACGCTTGCTCCTGGGGAGGAAAGCTATGGCAAATCTAGAGAGCATCCTAAAAAGCAGAGACATCACCCTGCCAACAAAAGTGCGTTTAGTCAAGGCTATGGTCTTCCCAGTTGCAATGTATGGCTGCGAAAGTTGGACCATAAGGAAGGCCGAGCGTCAAAGAATTGAGGCTTTTGAACTCTGGTGCTGGAGAAGACTCTTGCGAGTCCCTTGGACTGCAAGGCGAACAAACCGGTCAGTCCTAGAGGAGATCAGCCCTGACTGCTCTTTAGAAGGCCAGATCCTGAAGATGAAACTCAAATATTTTGGCCACCTCATGAGAAGGAAGGACTCCCTGGAGAAGAGCCTAATGCTGGGAGCGATCGAGGGCAAAAGAAGAAGGGGACGACAGAGAATGAGGTGGCTGGATGGAGTCACTGAAGCAGTAGGTGCAAACTTGGATGGACTCCGGGGAATGGTGGAGGACAGGAAGGCCTGGAGGATCATTGTCCATGGGGTCGCGATGGGTCGGACACGACTTCGCACATAACAACAACAACAACAAGGAAATAAAATGTGAAAAAAAATATTTCTACATCCCATGGCCTTTCCCAACCATTTAAATTTTTCTCTTACAGGTCTAACACTTCCGAAAAACCAATACAACGCCCACCCGGATCAATATATAAAGCTAAACGAACCGTTCACTGGGTACTCATCCGAACGAAAATCCCTATTGATTTACCTGTTTTTACAAGGAAATAAAATGTGAAAAAAATATTTCTACATCCCATGGCCTTTCCCAACCATTTAAATTTTTTTCTTACAGGTCTAACACTTCCGAAAAACCAATACAACGCCCACCCGGAACAATATATAAAGCTAAACGAACTGTTCACTGGGTACTTATCCGTACGAAAATCCCTATTGATTTACCTGTTTTTACAAGGAAATTAATGTGAAAAAAATATTTCTACATCCCATGGCCTTTCCCAACCATTTAAATTTTTCTCTTACAGGTCTAACACTTCCGAAAAACCAATACAACGCCCACCCGGAACAATATATAAAGCTAAACGAACCGTTCACTGGGTACTTATCCATATAAAAATCCCTATTGATTTACCTGTTTTTACAAGGAAATAAAATGTGAAAAAAATATTTCTACATCCCATGGCCTTTCCCAACCATTTAAATTTTTCTCTTACAGGTCTAACACTTCCGAAAAACCAATACAACGCCCACCCGGACCAATATATAAAGCTAAACGAACCGTTCACTGGGTACTTATACGTACGAAAATCCCGATAGATTTACCTGTTTTTACAAGGAAATAAAATGTGAAAAAAATATTTCTACATCCCATGGCCTTTCCCAACCATTTAAATTTTTCTCTTACAGGTCTAACACTTCCGAAAAACCAATACAACGCCCACCCGGAACAATATATAAAGCTAAACGAACCGTTCAATGGGCACTTATCCTTACAAAAATCCCTATTGATTTACCTGTTTTTACAAGGAAATAAAATGTGAAAAAAATATTTCTACATCCCATGGCCTTTCCCAACCATTTAAATTTTTCTCTTACAGGTCTAACACTTCCGAAAAACCAATACAACGCCCACCCGGAACAATATATAAAGCTAAACGAACCGTTCACTGGGTAGTTACACGTACGAAAATCCCTATTGATTTACCTGTTTTTACAAGGAAATTTTAGGAATCAGTGAACTAAAATGGACAGGAATGGGTGAATTTAATTCAGATGACCATCAGGTATACTACTGTGGACAAGAATCTCGCAGAAGAAATGGAGTAGCCTTCATAATCAATAAGAGAGTAGGAAAAGCAGTCTTGGGATACAATCCCCAAAATGACAGAATGATCTCAGTTCGAATCCAAGGCAAACCATTCAACATCACAGTGATCCAGGTCTACGCCCCAACCACTGCTGCTGAAGAGGATGAAGTTGATCAGTTCTATGAAGCCCTACAACACCTTCTAGAAGCAACGCCCCAAAATGATGTGCTTATCATCATGGGGGATTGGAATGCTAAAGTAGGAAGCCAAAAGATAACCGGGATAACAGGCAAGTTTGGCCTTGGAGTACAAAATGAAGCAGGGCACAGGCTGGTAGAATTTTGTCAAGAGAATACAATGGTCATAGCAAACACTCTTTTCCAGCAACCCAAGAGACGACTCTACACATGGACATCACCAGACGGTCAACACAGAAATCAGATTGACTATGTGCTCTGCAGCCAAAGATGGAAAAGTTCTATCCAGTCAATAAAAACAAGACCAGGAGCTGATTGTGGTTCAGATCATGAGCTTCTTGTTGCAAAATTTAGGCTTAAATTGAAGAAAGTAGGGAAAAGCACTAGGCCACTCAGGTATGAACTAAATCATATCCCCGACGAATACACAGTGGAGGTGACAAATAGATTTAAGGAATTAGATCTGATAGACAGAGTGCCTGAAGAACTATGGACGGAGGTTCGCAACATTGTACAAGAGGTAGCAACTAAAACCATCCCAAAGAAAAAGAAATGCAAGAAATCAAAATGGCTGTCTGAGGACGCTTTACAAATAGCTAAGGAGAGAAGGGAAGTGAAAGGCAAGGGAGAAAGAGAAAGATACACCCAATTGAATGCAGAATTCCAGAGAAAAGCTAGAAGAGATAAGAATGCCTTCTTAAATGAACAGTGCAAACAAATAGAAGAAAACAATAGAATGGGGAGGACCAGAGATCTTTTCAAGAAAATTGGAGATATGAAGAGAACGTTTCATGCAAAGGTGGGTATGATAAAGGACCAAAATGGTAGGGACCTCACAGAAGCAGAAGAGATTAAACAAAGGTGGCAAAATTATACAGAAGAACTATACAAGAGCGAGCTTAACATCCCTGATGACCACAATGGGGTAGTTACTTCCCTGGAGCCAGACATCCTGGAATGTGAAGTCAAATGGGCCTTAGGAAGTCTGAGCAACAATAAAGCTAGTGGTAGTGACAGCATTCCAGTTGAACTATTCAAAATCTTAAAGGACGATGCAGTAAAAGTGCTACACTCAATATGCCAGCAAATTTGGAAAACTCAACAATGGCCACAGGATTGGAAAAGGTCAGTTTACATTCCAATCCCAAAGAAGGGCAATGCCAAAGAATGTTCAAACTACCGCACCATTGCACTAATTTCTCATGCTAGCAAAGTTATGCTCAAAATCCTACAAGCTAGGCTCCAGCAATATGTGGATCGAGAACTTCCAGAAGTACAGGCAGGATTTCGAAGAGGCAGAGGAACTAGAGATCAAATTGCCAACATACGCTGGATCATGGAGAAAGCTAGGGAGTACCAGAAGAACGTCTACTTCTGCTTCATTGACTATGCTAAAGCCTTTGATTGTGTGGAGCACAACAAATTGTGGCAAGTTCTTAAAGAGATGGGAATACCAGAGCATCTTATTTGTCTCTTGAGAAATTTATATGCAGGTCAAGAAGCAACAGTGAGAACTGAACATGGAATCACTGACTGGTTCAAAATTGAGAAAGGAGTTCGGCAAGGCTGTATACTGTCGCCTTGCCTATTTAACTTGTATGCAGAGCACATCATGAGAAATGCGGGATTAGAGGAGTCACAAATTGGGATCAAGATTGCAGGGAGAAATATCAACAACCTCAGATATGCAGATGATACCACTCTAATGGCAGAAAGTGAAGAGGAACTAAAGAGCCTGTTGATGCGGGTGAAGGAGGAGAGTGCAAAAGTTGGCTTGAAACTCAACATCAAGAAAACAAAGATCATGGCATCCGGCCCTCTCAATTCCTGGCAAATAGAAGGGGAAGAAATGGAGATAGTGACAGATTTTATTTTCCTGGGCTCCAAGATCACTGCAGATGGGGACTGCAGCAAAGAAATTAAAAGACGCTTGCTCCTGGGGAGGAAAGCTATGGCAAATCTAGAGAGCATCCTAAAAAGCAGAGACATCACCCTGCCAACAAAAGTGCGTTTAGTCAAGGCTATGGTCTTCCCAGTTGCAATGTATGGCTGCGAAAGTTGGACCATAAGGAAGGCCGAGCGTCAAAGAATTGAGGCTTTTGAACTCTGGTGCTGGAGAAGACTCTTGCGAGTCCCTTGGACTGCAAGGCGAACAAACCGGTCAGTCCTAGAGGAGATCAGCCCTGACTGCTCTTTAGAAGGCCAGATCCTGAAGATGAAACTCAAATATTTTGGCCACCTCATGAGAAGGAAGGACTCCCTGGAGAAGAGCCTAATGCTGGGAGCGATCGAGGGCAAAAGAAGAAGGGGACGACAGAGAATGAGGTGGCTGGATGGAGTCACTGAAGCAGTAGGTGCAAACTTGGATGGACTCCGGGGAATGGTGGAGGACAGGAAGGCCTGGAGGATCATTGTCCATGGGGTCGCGATGGGTCGGACACGACTTCGCACATAACAACAACAACAACAAGGAAATAAAATGTGAAAAAAAATATTTCTACATCCCATGGCCTTTCCCAACCATTTAAATTTTTCTCTTACAGGTCTAACACTTCCGAAAAACCAATACAACGCCCACCCGGATCAATATATAAAGCTAAACGAACCGTTCACTGGGTACTCATCCGAACGAAAATCCCTATTGATTTACCTGTTTTTACAAGGAAATAAAATGTGAAAAAAATATTTCTACATCCCATGGCCTTTCCCAACCATTTAAATTTTTCTCTTAAAGGGCTAACACTTCCGAAAAACCAATACAACGCCCACCCGGACCAATATATAAAGCTAAACGAACCGTTCACTGGGTACTTATCCGTACGAAAATCCCTATTGATTTACCTGGTTTTACAAGGAAATAAAATGTGAAAAAAATATTTCTACATCCCATGGCCTTTCCCAACCATTTAAATTTTTTTCTTACAGGTCTAACACTTCCGAAAAACCAATACAACGCCCACCCGGAACAATATATAAAGCTAAACGAACCGTTCACTGGGTACTTATACGTACGAAAATCCCGATAGATTTACCTGTTTTTACAAGGAAATAAAATGTGAAAAAAATATTTCTACATCCCATGGCCTTTCCCAACCATTTAAATTTTTCTCTTACAGGTCTAACACTTCCGAAAAACCAATACAACGCCCACCCGAAACAATATATAAAGCTAAACGAACCGTTCACTGGGTACTTATCCGTACGAAAAACCCTATTGATTTACCTGTATTACAAGGAAATAAAATGTGAAAAAAATATTTCTACATCCCATGGCCTTTCCCAACCATTTAAATTTTTCTCTTACAGGTCTAACACTTCTGAAAAACCAAAACAACGCCCACCCGGCACAATATATAAAGCTAAACGAACCGTTCACTGGGTACATATCCGTACGAAAATCCCTATTGATTTACCTGGTTTTACAAGGAAATAAAATGAAAAAAAAATATTTCTACATCCCATGGCCTTTCCCAACCATTTAAATTTTTCTCTTACAGGTCTAACACTTCCGAAAAACCAATACAACGCCCACCCGGACCGATATATAAAGCTAAACGAACCGTTCACTGGGTACTTATACGTACGAAAATCCCTATTGATTTACCTGTTTTTACAAGGAAATAAAATGTGAAAAAAATATTTCTACATCCCATGGCCTTTCCCAACCATTTAAATTTTTCTCTTACAGGGCTAACACTTCCGAAAAACCAATACAACGCCCACCCGGACAAATATATAAAGCTAAACGAACCATTCACTGGGTATTTATCCGTACGAAAATCCCTATTGATTTACCTGTTTTTACAAGGAAATAAAATGTGAAAAAATATTTCTACATCCCATGGCCTTTCCCAACCATTTAAATTTTTCTCTTACAGGTCTAACATTTCCGAAAAACCAATACAAC
This sequence comes from Paroedura picta, assembly GCF_049243985.1. Classification (NCBI taxonomy): domain Eukaryota; kingdom Metazoa; phylum Chordata; class Lepidosauria; order Squamata; family Gekkonidae; genus Paroedura; species Paroedura picta. The sequence continues at coordinate 21,886,972 of NC_135372.1, forward strand.
ACCCACCTGGAATAATATATAAAGCTAAACGTACCGTTCACTGGGTAGTTATCCGTACGAAAATCCCTATTGATTTACCTGTTTTTACAAGGAATAAAATGTGAAAAAAAATTTTCTATATCTCATGGCCTTTCCCAACCATTTAAATTTTTCTCTTACAGGGCTAACACTTCCGAAAAACCAATACAATGCCCACCCGGACCAATATATAAAGCTCAACGAACCGTTCACTGGGTACTTATCCGTACGAAAATCCCTATGGATTTACCTGTTTTTACAAGGAAATAAAATGTGAAAAAAATATTTCAACATCGCATGGCCTTTCCCAACCATGTAAATTTTTCTCTTACAGGTCTAACACTTCCGAAAAACCAATAGAACGCCCACCCGGAACAATATATAAAGCTAAACGAACCGTTCACTGGGTACTTATCCATATAAATATCCCTATTGATTTACCTGTTTTTACAAGGAAATAAAATGTGAAAAAAATATTTCTACATCCTATGGCCTTTCCCAACCATTTAAATTCTTCTCTTACAGGTCTAACACTTCCGAAAAACCAATATAACGCCCACCCGGACCAATATATAAAGCTAAACGAACCGTTCACTGGGTACTTATCCGTACGAAAATCCCTATTGATTTACCTGGTTTTACAAGGAAATAAGATGTGAAAACAATATTTCTACATCCCATGGCCTTTCCCAACAATTTAAATTTTTTTCTTACAGGTCTAACACTTCCGAAAAACCAATACAACGCCCACCCGGACCAATATATAAAGCTAAACGAACCGTTCACTGGGTACTTATACGTACGAGAATCCCTATTGATTTACCTGTTTTTACAAGGAAATAAAATGTGAAAAAAATATTTCTACATCACATGGCCTTTCCCAACCATTTAAATTGTTCTCTTACAGGTCTAACACTTCCGAAAAACCAATACAACACCCACCCGGACCAATATATAAAGCTAAACGAACCGTTCACTGGGTACTTATACGTACGAAAATCCCTATTGATTTACCTGTTTTTACAAGGAAATAAAATGTGAAAAAAATATTTCTACATCCCATGGCCTTTCCCAACCATTTAAATTTTTCTCTTACAGGTCTAACACTTCCGAAAAACCAATACAACGCCCACCCGGAACAATATATAAAGCTAAACGAACCGTTCACTGGGTACTTCTCCGTACGAAAATTCCTATGGATTTACCTGTTTTTACAAGGAAATAAAATGTGAAAAAAATATTTCTACATCCCATGTCCTTTCCCAACCATTTAAATTTTTTTCTTACAGGTCTAACACTTCCGAAAAACCAATACAACGCCCACCCGGAACAATATATAAAGCTAAACGAACTGTTCACTGGGTACTTATCCGTACGAAAATCCCTATTGATTTACCTGTTTTTACAAGGAAATAAAATGTGAAAAAAATATTTCTACATCCCATGGCCTTTCCCAACCATTTAAATTTTTCTCTTACAGGTCTAACACTTCCGAAAAACCAATACAACGCCCACCCGGAACAATATATAAAGCTAAACGAACCGTTCACTGGGTACTTATACGTACGAAAATCCCTATTGATTTACCTGTTTTTACAAGGAAATAAAATGTGAAAAAAATATTTCTACATCCCATGGCCTTTCCCAACCATTTAAATTTTTCTCTTACAGGTCTAACACTTCTGAAAAACCAAAACAACGCCCAGCCGGAACAATATATAAAGCTAAACGAACCGTTCACTGGGCACTTATCCGTACGAAAAACCCTATTGATTTACCTGTTTTTACAAGGAAATAAAATGTGAAAAAAATATTTCTACATCCCATGACCTTTCCAAACCATTTAAATTTTTCTCTTACAGGTCTAACACTTCTGAAAAACCAATACAACGCCCACCCGGAACAATATATAAAGCTAAACGAACCGTTCACTGGGTACTTATCCGTAAGAAAAACCCTATTGATTTACCTGTTTTTACAAGGAAGTAAATGTGAAAAAAATATTTCTACATCCCATGGCCTTTCCCAACCATTTAAATTTTTCCCTTACAGGTCTAACACTTCCGAAAATCCAATACAACGCCCACCCAGAAGAATATATAAAGATAAACGAACCGTTCACTAGCTACTTATCCGTACGAAAATCCCTATCGATTTTCCTGTTTTTACAAGGAAGTAAAATGTGAAAAAAATATTTCTACATCCCATGGCCTTTCCCAACCATTTAAATTTTTCTCTTACAGATCTAACACTTCCGAAAAACCAAAACAACGCCCAGCCGGAACAATATATAAAGCTAAACGAACCGTTCACTGGGTACTTATCCGTACGAAAAACCCTATTGATTTACCTATTTTTACAAGGAAATAAAATGTGAAAAAAATATTTCTATATCCCATGGCCTTTCCCAACCATTTAAATTTTTCTCTTACAGGTCTAACACTTCTGAAAAACCAAAACAACGCCCAGCCGGAACAATATATAAAGCTAAACGAACCGTTCACTGGGCACTTATCCGTACGAAAAACCCTATTGATTTACCTGTTTTTACAAGGAAATAAAATGTGAAAAAAATATTTCTACATCCCATGGCCTTTCCCAACCATTTAAATTTTTCTCTTACAGGTCTAACACTTCTGAAAAACCAATACAACACCCACCCGGAACAATATATAAAGCTAAACGAACCGTTCAATGGGTACTTATCCGTACGAAAAACCCTATAGATTTACCTGTTTTTACAAGGAAGTAAATGTGAAAAAAATATTTCTACATCCCATGGCCTTTCCCAACCATTTAAATTTTTCCCTTACAGGTCTAACACTTCCGAAAATCCAATACAACGCCCACCCAGAAGAATATATAAAGATAAACGAACCGTTCACTAGCTACTTATCCGTACGAAAATCCCTATCGATTTTCCTGTTTTTACAAGGAAGTAAAATGTGAAAAAAATATTTCTACATCCCATGGCCTTTCCCAACCATTTAAATTTTTCTCTTACAGGTCTAACACTTCCGAAAAACCAAAACAACGCCCACCCGGAACAATATATAAAGCTAAACGAACCGTTCACTGGGTACTTATCCGTACGAAAATCCCTATTGATTTACCTGTTTTTAAAAGGAAATAAAATGTGAAAAAAATTTTTCTACATCCCATGGCCTTTCCCAACCATTTAAATTTTTCTCTTACAGTTCTAACACTTCCGAAAAACCAATACAACGCCCACCCGGAAAAATATATAAAGCTAAACGAACCGTTCACTGGGCACTTATCCGTACGAAAAACCCTATTGATTTACCTGTTTTTACAAGGAAATAAAATGTGAAAAAAATATTTCTACATCCCATGGCCTTTCCCAACCATTTAAATTTTTCTCTTACAGGTCTAACACTTCTGAAAAACCAATACAACGCCCACCCGGAACAATATATAAAGCTAAACGAACCGTTCACTGGGTACTTATACGTACGAAAAACCCTATTGATTTACCTGTTTTTACAAGGAAATAAAATGTGAAAAAAATATTTCTACATCCCATGGCCTTTCCCAACCATTTAAATTTTTCTCTTACAGGTCTAACACTTCCGAAAAACCAATACAACGCCCACCCGGACCAATATATAAAGCTAAACGAACCGTTCACTGGGTACTTATACGTACGAAAATCCCGATAGATTTACCTGTTTTTACAAGGAAATAAAATGTGAAAAAAATATTTCTACATCCCATGGCCTTTCCCAACCATTTAAATTTTTCTCTTACAGGTCTAACACTTCCGAAAAACCAATACAACGCCCACCCGGAACAATATATGAAGCTAAACGAACCGTTCACTGGGTACTTATCCGTACGAAAATCCCTATAGATTTACCTGTTTTTACAAGGAAATAAAATGTGAAAAAAATATTTCTACATCCCATGGCCTTTCCCAACCATTTAAATTTTTCTCTTACAGGTCTATCACTTCCGAAAAACCAATACAACGCCCACCCGGAACAATATATAAAGCTAAACGAGCCGTTCACTGGGTACTTATACGTACGGAAATCCCTATTGATTTACCTGTTTTTACAAGGAAATAAAATGTGAAAAAATATTTCTACATCCCATGGCCTTTCCCAACCATTTAAATTTTTCTCTTACAGGGCTAACACTTCCGAAAAACCAATACAACGCCCACCCGGACCAATATATAAAGCTAAACGAACCGTTCACTGGGTACTTATCCGAACGAAAATCCCTATTGATTTACCTGTTTTTACAAGGAAATAAAATGTGAAAAAAATATTTCTACATCCCATGGCCTTTCCCAACCATTTAAATTTTTCTCTTACAGGGCTAACACTTCCGAAAAACCAATACAACGCCCACCCGGACCAATATATAAAGCTAAACGAACCGTTCACTGGGTACTTATCCGAACGAAAATCCCTATTGATTTACCTGTTTTTACAAGGAAATAAAATGTGAAAAAAATATTTCTACATACCATGGCCCTTCCCAACCATTTAATTTTTTCTCTTACAAGTCTAACACTTCCGAAAAACCAATACAACGCCCACCCGGAACATTTTATAAAGCTAAACAAACCGTTCACTGGGTACTTATACGTACGAAAATCCCTATTGATTTACCTGTTTTTTCAAGGAAATAAAATGTGAAAAAAATATTTCTACATCCCATGGCCTTTCCCAACCATTTAAATTTTTCTCTTACAGGTCTAACACTTCCGAAAAACCAATACAACGCCCACCCGGAACAATATATAAAGCTAAACGAACCGTTCACTGGGCACTTATCCGTACGAAAATCCCTATTGATTTACCTGTTTTTACAAGGAAATAAAATGTGAAAAAAATATTTCTACATCCCATGGCCTTTCCCAACCATTTAAATATTTGTCTTACATGTCTAACACTTCTGAAAAACCAATACAACGCCCACCCGGAACAATATATAAAGCTAAACAAACCGTTCACTGGGTACTTATGCGTACGAAAATCCCTATTGATTTACCAGTTTTTACAAGGAAATAAAATATGAAAAAAATATTTCTACATCCCATGGCCTTTCCCAACCATTTAAATTTTTCTCTTACAGGTCTAACACTTGTGAAAAACCAATAAACGCCCACCCGGGACAATATATAAAGCTAAACGAACCGTTCACTGGGCACTTATCCGTACGAAAATCCCTATTGTTTTACCTGTTTTTACAAGGAAATAAAATGTGAAAAAAATATTTCTACATCCCATGGCCTTTCCCAACCATTTAAATTTTTCTCTTACAGGTCTAACACTTCCGAAAAACCAATACAACACCCACCTGGAACAATATATAAAGCTAAACGAACCGTTCAATGGGCACTTATCCTTACGAAAATCCCTATTGATTTACCTGTTTTTACAAGGAAATAAAATGTGAAAAAAATATTTCTACATCCCATGGCCTTTCCCAACCATTTAAATTTTTCTCTTACAGGTCTAACACTTCCGAAAAACCAATACAACGCCCACCCGGAACAATATATAAAGCTAAACGAACCGTTCACTGGGTAGTTACACGTACGAAAATCCCTATTGATTTACCTGTTTTTACAAGGAAATTTTAGGAATCAGTGAACTAAAATGGACAGGAATGGGTGAATTTAATTCAGATGACCATCAGGTATACTACTGTGGACAAGAATCTCGCAGAAGAAATGGAGTAGCCTTCATAATCAATAAGAGAGTAGGAAAAGCAGTCTTGGGATACAATCCCCAAAATGACAGAATGATCTCAGTTCGAATCCAAGGCAAACCATTCAACATCACAGTGATCCAGGTCTACGCCCCAACCACTGCTGCTGAAGAGGATGAAGTTGATCAGTTCTATGAAGCCCTACAACACCTTCTAGAAGCAACGCCCCAAAATGATGTGCTTATCATCATGGGGGATTGGAATGCTAAAGTAGGAAGCCAAAAGATAACCGGGATAACAGGCAAGTTTGGCCTTGGAGTACAAAATGAAGCAGGGCACAGGCTGGTAGAATTTTGTCAAGAGAATACAATGGTCATAGCAAACACTCTTTTCCAGCAACCCAAGAGACGACTCTACACATGGACATCACCAGACGGTCAACACAGAAATCAGATTGACTATGTGCTCTGCAGCCAAAGATGGAAAAGTTCTATCCAGTCAATAAAAACAAGACCAGGAGCTGATTGTGGTTCAGATCATGAGCTTCTTGTTGCAAAATTTAGGCTTAAATTGAAGAAAGTAGGGAAAAGCACTAGGCCACTCAGGTATGAACTAAATCATATCCCCGACGAATACACAGTGGAGGTGACAAATAGATTTAAGGAATTAGATCTGATAGACAGAGTGCCTGAAGAACTATGGACGGAGGTTCGCAACATTGTACAAGAGGTAGCAACTAAAACCATCCCAAAGAAAAAGAAATGCAAGAAATCAAAATGGCTGTCTGAGGACGCTTTACAAATAGCTAAGGAGAGAAGGGAAGTGAAAGGCAAGGGAGAAAGAGAAAGATACACCCAATTGAATGCAGAATTCCAGAGAAAAGCTAGAAGAGATAAGAATGCCTTCTTAAATGAACAGTGCAAACAAATAGAAGAAAACAATAGAATGGGGAGGACCAGAGATCTTTTCAAGAAAATTGGAGATATGAAGAGAACGTTTCATGCAAAGGTGGGTATGATAAAGGACCAAAATGGTAGGGACCTCACAGAAGCAGAAGAGATTAAACAAAGGTGGCAAAATTATACAGAAGAACTATACAAGAGCGAGCTTAACATCCCTGATGACCACAATGGGGTAGTTACTTCCCTGGAGCCAGACATCCTGGAATGTGAAGTCAAATGGGCCTTAGGAAGTCTGAGCAACAATAAAGCTAGTGGTAGTGACAGCATTCCAGTTGAACTGTTCAAAATCTTAAAGGACGATGCAGTAAAAGTGCTACACTCAATATGCCAGCAAATTTGGAAAACTCAACAATGGCCACAGGATTGGAAAAGGTCAGTTTACATTCCAATCCCAAAGAAGGGCAATGCCAAAGAATGTTCAAACTACCGCACCATTGCACTAATTTCTCATGCTAGCAAAGTTATGCTCAAAATCCTACAAGCTAGGCTCCAGCAATATGTGGATCGAGAACTTCCAGAAGTACAGGCAGGATTTCGAAGAGGCAGAGGAACTAGAGATCAAATTGCCAACATACGCTGGATCATGGAGAAAGCTAGGGAGTACCAGAAGAACGTCTACTTCTGCTTCATTGACTATGCTAAAGCCTTTGATTGTGTGGAGCACAACAAATTGTGGCAAGTTCTTAAAGAGATGGGAATACCAGAGCATCTTATTTGTCTCTTGAGAAATTTATATGCAGGTCAAGAAGCAACAGTGAGAACTGAACATGGAATCACTGACTGGTTCAAAATTGAGAAAGGAGTTCGGCAAGGCTGTATACTGTCGCCTTGCCTATTTAACTTGTATGCAGAGCACATCATGAGAAATGCGGGATTAGAGGAGTCACAAATTGGGATCAAGATTGCAGGGAGAAATATCAACAACCTCAGATATGCAGATGATACCACTCTAATGGCAGAAAGTGAAGAGGAACTAAAGAGCCTGTTGATGCGGGTGAAGGAGGAGAGTGCAAAAGTTGGCTTGAAACTCAACATCAAGAAAACAAAGATCATGGCATCCGGCCCTCTCAATTCCTGGCAAATAGAAGGGGAAGAAATGGAGATAGTGACAGATTTTATTTTCCTGGGCTCCAAGATCACTGCAGATGGGGACTGCAGCAAAGAAATTAAAAGACGCTTGCTCCTGGGGAGGAAAGCTATGGCAAATCTAGAGAGCATCCTAAAAAGCAGAGACATCACCCTGCCAACAAAAGTGCGTTTAGTCAAGGCTATGGTCTTCCCAGTTGCAATGTATGGCTGCGAAAGTTGGACCATAAGGAAGGCCGAGCGTCAAAGAATTGAGGCTTTTGAACTCTGGTGCTGGAGAAGACTCTTGCGAGTCCCTTGGACTGCAAGGCGAACAAACCGGTCAGTCCTAGAGGAGATCAGCCCTGACTGCTCTTTAGAAGGCCAGATCCTGAAGATGAAACTCAAATATTTTGGCCACCTCATGAGAAGGAAGGACTCCCTGGAGAAGAGCCTAATGCTGGGAGCGATCGAGGGCAAAAGAAGAAGGGGACGACAGAGAATGAGGTGGCTGGATGGAGTCACTGAAGCAGTAGGTGCAAACTTGGATGGACTCCGGGGAATGGTGGAGGACAGGAAGGCCTGGAGGATCATTGTCCATGGGGTCGCGATGGGTCGGACACGACTTCGCACATAACAACAACAACAACAAGGAAATAAAATGTGAAAAAAAATATTTCTACATCCCATGGCCTTTCCCAACCATTTAAATTTTTCTCTTACAGGTCTAACACTTCCGAAAAACCAATACAACGCCCACCCGGATCAATATATAAAGCTAAACGAACCGTTCACTGGGTACTCATCCGAACGAAAATCCCTATTGATTTACCTGTTTTTACAAGGAAATAAAATGTGAAAAAAATATTTCTACATCCCATGGCCTTTCCCAACCATTTAAATTTTTCTCTTAAAGGGCTAACACTTCCGAAAAACCAATACAACGCCCACCCGGACCAATATATAAAGCTAAACGAACCGTTCACTGGGTACTTATCCGTACGAAAATCCCTATTGATTTACCTGGTTATACAAGGAAATAAAATGTGAAAAAAATATTTCTACATCCCATGGCCTTTCCCAACCATTTAAATTTTTTTCTTACAGGTCTAACACTTCCGAAAAACCAATACAACGCCCACCCGGAACAATATATAAAGCTAAACGAACTGTTCACTGGGTACTTATCCGTACGAAAATCCCTATTGATTTACCTGTTTTTACAAGGAAATTAATGTGAAAAAAATATTTCTACATCCCATGGCCTTTCCCAACCATTTAAATTTTTCTCTTACAGGTCTAACACTTCCGAAAAACCAATACAACGCCCACCCGGAACAATATATAAAGCTAAACGAACCGTTCACTGGGTACTTATCCATATAAAAATCCCTATTGATTTACCTGTTTTTACAAGGAAATAAAATGTGAAAAAAATATTTCTACATCCCATGGCCTTTCCCAACCATTTAAATTTTTCTCTTACAGGTCTAACACTTCCGAAAAACCAATACAACGCCCACCCGGACCAATATATAAAGCTAAACGAACCGTTCACTGGGTACTTATACGTACGAAAATCCCGATAGATTTACCTGTTTTTACAAGGAAATAAAATGTGAAAAAAATATTTCTACATCCCATGGCCTTTCCCAACCATTTAAATTTTTCTCTTACAGGTCTAACACTTCCGAAAAACCAATACAACGCCCACCCGGAACAATATATGAAGCTAAACGAACCGTTCACTGGGTACTTATCCGTACGAAAATCCCTATAGATTTACCTGTTTTTACAAGGAAATAAAATGTGAAAAAAATATTTCTACATCCCATGGCCTTTCCCAACCATTTAAATTTTTCTCTTACAGGTCTATCACTTCCGAAAAACCAATACAACGCCCACCCGGAACAATATATAAAGCTAAACGAGCCGTTCACTGGGTACTTATACGTACGGAAATCCCTATTGATTTACCTGTTTTTACAAGGAAATAAAATGTGAAAAAATATTTCTACATCCCATGGCCTTTCCCAACCATTTAAATTTTTCTCTTACAGGGCTAACACTTCCGAAAAACCAATACAACGCCCACCCGGACCAATATATAAAGCTAAACGAACCGTTCACTGGGTACTTATCCGAACGAAAATCCCTATTGATTTACCTGTTTTTACAAGGAAATAAAATGTGAAAAAAATATTTCTACATCCCATGGCCTTTCCCAACCATTTAAATTTTTCTCTTACAGGGATAACACTTCCGAAAAACCAATACAACGCCCACCCGGAACAATATATAAAGCTAAACGAACCGTTCACTGGGTACTTATCCGAACGAAAATCCCTATTGATTTACCTGTTTTTACAAGGAAATAAAATGTGAAAAAGATATTTCTACATACCATGGCCCTTCCCAACCATTTAATTTTTTCTCTTACAAGTCTAACACTTCCGAAAAACCAATACAACGCCCACCCGGAACATTTTATAAAGCTAAACAAACCGTTCACTGGGTACTTATACGTACGAAAATCCCTATTGATTTACCTGTTTTTTCAAGGAAATAAAATGTGAAAAAAATATTTCTACATCCCATGGCCTTTCCCAACCATTTAAATTTTTCTCTTACAGGTCTAACACTTCCGAAAAACCAATACAACGCCCACCCGGAAAAATATATAAAGCTAAATGAACCGTTCACTGGGTACTTATATGTACGAAAATCCCTATTGATTTACCTGTTTTTTCAAGGAAATAAAATGTGAAAACAATATTTCTACATCCCATGGCCTTTCCCAACCATTTAAATTTTTCTCTTACAGGTCTAAGACTTCCGAAAAACCAATACAACGCCCACCCGGAACAATATATAAAGCTAAACGAACCGTTCACTGGGTACTTATCCGTACGAAAATCCCTATAGATTTACCTGTTTTTACAAGGAAATAAAATGTGAAAAAAATATTTCTACATCCCATGGCCTTTCCCAATCATTTAGATTTTTCTCTTACAGGTCTAACACTTCCGAAAAACCATTACAACGCCCACCCGGAACAATATATAAAGCTAAGCGAACCGTTCACTGGGTACTTATACGTACGAAAATCCCTATTGATTTAACTGTTTCTACAAGGAAATAAAATGTGAAAAAAATATTTCTACATCCCATGGCCTTTCCCAACCATTTAAATTTTTCTCTTACAGGGCTAACACTTCCGAAAAACCAATACAACGCCCACCCGGAACAATATATAAAGCTAAACGAACCGTTCACTGCGTACTTATCCGTACGAAAATCCCTATTGATTTACCTGTTTTTACAAGGAAATAAAATGTGAAAAAAATATTTCTACATCGCATGGCCTTTCCCAACCATTTAAATTTTTTTCTTACAGGGCTAACACTTCCGAAAAACCAATACAACGCTCACCCGGACCAATATATAAAGCTAAACGAACCGTTCACTGGGTACTTATACGTACGAAAATCCCTATTGATTTACCTGTTTTTACAAGGAAATAAAATGTGAAAAAAATATTTCTACATCCCATGGCCTTTCCCAACCATTTAAATTTTACTCTTACAGGGCTAACACTTCCGAAAAACCAATAAAACGCTCACCCGGAACAATATATAAAGCTAAACGAACCGTTCACTGGGTACTTATACGTACGAAAATCCCTATTGATTTACCAGTTTTTACAAGGAAATAAAATGTGAAAAAAATATTTCTACATCCCATGGCCTTTCCCAACCATTTAAATTTTTCGCTTACAGGACTAACACTTCCGAAAAACCAATACAACGCCCACCCGGAACAATTTATAAAGCTAAACGAACCGTTCACTGGGTACTTATCCGTACGAAAATCCCTATTGATTTACCTGTTTTTACAAGGAAATAAAATGTGAAAAAAAATATTTCTACATCCCATGGCCTTTCCCAACCATATAAATTTTTCTCTTACAGGTCTAACACTTCCGAAAAAGCAATACAACGCCCACCCGGATCAATATATAAAGCTAAACGAACCGTTCACTGGGTACTCATCCGAACGAAAATCCCTATTGATTTACCAGTTTTTACAAGGAAATAAAATGTGAAAAAAATATTTCTACATCCCATGGCCTTTCCCAACCATTTAAATTTTTCTCTTACAGGGCTAACACTTCCGAAAAACCAATACAACGCCCACCCGGAACAATATATAAAGCTAAACGAACCGTTCACTGGGTACTTATCCATATGAAAATCCCTATTGATTTACCTGTTTTTACAAGGAAATAAAATGTGAAAAAAATATTTCTACATCCCATGGCCTTTCCCAACCATTTAAATTTTTCTCTTACAGGGCTAACACTTCCGAAAAACCAATACAACGCCCACCCGGAACAATATATAAAGCTAAACGAACCGTTCACTGGGTACTTATACGTACGAAAATCCCTATTGATTTACCTGTTTTTACAAGGAAATAAAATTTGAAAAAAATATTTCTACATCCCATGGCCTTTCCCAACCATTTAAATTTTTCTCTTACAGGTCTAACACTTCCGAAAAACCAATATAACGCCCACCCGGAACAATATATAAAGCTAAACCAACCGTTCACTGGGTACTTATCCGTACGAAAATCCCTATTGATTTACCTGTTTTTACAAGGAAATAAAATGTGAAAAAAATATTTCTACATCCCATGGCCTTTCCCAACCATTTAAATTTTTCTCTTACAGGTCTAATACTTCCGAAAAACCAATACAACGCCCACCCGGAACAATATATAAAGCTAAATGAACCGTTCACTGGGTACTTATCCGTACGAAAATCCCTATAGATTTACCTGTATTTACAAGGAAATAAAATGTGAAAAAAATATTTCTACATCCCATGGCCTTTCCCAACCATTTAAATTTTTCTCTTACAGGTCTAACACTTCCGAAAAACCAATATAACGCCCACCCGGAACAATATATAAAGCTAAACCAACCGTTCACTGGGTACTTATCCGTACGAAAATCCCTATTGATTTACCTGTTTTTACAAGGAAATAAAATGTGAAAAAAAAATTTCTACATCCCATGGCCTTTCCCAACCATTTAAATTATTCTCTTACAGGTCTAACACTTCCGAAAAACCAATACAACGCCCACCCGGAACAATATATAAAGCTAAACGAACCGTTCACTGGGTACTTATACGTACGAAAATCCCTATTGATTTACCTGTTTTTACAAGGAAATAAAATGTGAAAAAAATATTTCTACATCCCATGGCCTTTCCCAACCATTTAAATTTTTCTCTTACAGGGCTAACACTTCCGAAAAACCAATACAACGACCACCTGGACCAATATATAAAGCTAAACGAACCGTTCACTGGGTATTTATCCGTACGAAAATCCCTATTGATTTACCTGTTTTTACAAGGAAATAAAATGTGAAAAAATATTTCTACATCCCATGGCCTTTCCCAACCATTAAAATTTTTCTCTTACAGGTCTAACACTTCCGAAAAACCAATACAACGCCCACCCGGAACAATATATAAAGCTAAACGAACCGTTCACTGGGTACTTATCCGTACGAAAATCCCTATTGATTTACCTGTTTTTACAAGGAATAAAATGTAAAAAAATATTTCTATATCCCATGGCCTTTCCCAACCATTTAAATTTTTCTCTTACAGGTGTAACACTTCTGAAAAACCAATACAACGCCCACCCGGAACAATATATAAAGCTAAACGAACCGTTCACTGGGTACTTATCCGTACGAAAATCCGTATGGATTTACCTGTTTTTACAAGGAAATAAAATGTGAAAAAAATATTTCTACATCCCATGGCCTTTCCCAACCATTTAAATTTTTCTCTTACAGGTCTAACACTTCCGAAAAACCAATACAACGCCCACCCGGAACAATATATAAAGCTAAACGAACCGTTCACTGGGTACTTATCCGTACGAAAATCCCTATTGATTTACCTGGTTTTACAAGGAAATAAGATGTGAAAACAATATTTCTACATCCCATGGCCTTTCCCAACCATTTAAATTTTTCTCTTACAGGTCTAACACTTCCGAAAAACCAATACAACGCCCACCCGGAACAATATATAAAGCTAAACGAACCGTTCACTGGGTACTTATCCGTACGAAAATCCCTATTGATTTACCTGGTTTTACAAGGAAATAAGATGTGAAAACAATATTTCTACATCCCATGGCCTTTCCCAACCATTTAAATTTTTCTCTTACAGGTCTAACACTTCCGAAAAACCAATACAACGCCCACCCGGACCAATATACAAAGCTAAACGAACCGTTCACTGGGTACTTATCCGTACGAAAATCCCGATAGATTTACCTGTTTTTACAAGGAAATAAAATGTGAAAACAATATTTCTACATCCCATGGCCTTTCCCAACCATTTAAATTTTTCTCTTACAGGTCTAACACTTCCGAAAAACCAATACAACGCCCACCCGGACCAATATACAAAGCTAAACGAACCGTTCACTGGGTACTTATCCGTACGAAAATCCCGATAGATTTACCTGTTTTTACAAGGAAATAAAATGTGAAAACAATATTTCTACATCCCATTGCCTTTCCCAACCATTTAAATTTTTCTCTTAAAGGGCTAACACTTCCGAAAAACCAATACAACGCCCACCCGGACCAATATATAAAGCTAAAAGAACCGTTCACTGGGTACTTATCCGTACGAAAATCCCTATTGATTTACCTGTTTTTACAAGGAAATAAAATGTGAAAAAAATATTTCTACATCCCATGGCCTTTCCCAACCATTTAAATTTTTTTCTTACAGGTCTAACACTTCCGAAAAACCAATACAACGCCCACCCGGAACAATATATAAAGCTAAACGAACCGTTCACTGGGTACTTATCCATGTAAAAATCCCTATTGATTTACCTGTTTTTACAAGGAAATAAAATGTGAAAAAATATTTCTACATCCCATGGCCTTTCCCAACCATTTAAATTCTTCTCTTACAGGTCTAACACTTCGGAAAAACCAATACAACGCCCACCCGGACCAATATATAAAGCTAAACGAACCGTTCACTGGGTACTTATACGTACGAAAATCCCGATAGATTTACCTGTTTTTACAAGGAAATAAAATGTGAAAAAAATATTTCTACATCCCATGGCCTTTCCCAACCATTTAAATTTTTCTCTTACAGGTCTAACACTTCCGAAAAACCAATACAACGCCCACCCGGAACAATATATAAAGCTAAACGAACCGTTCACTGGGTACTTATACGTATGAAAATCCCTATTGATTTACCTGTTTTTACAAGGAAATAAAATGTGAAAACAATATTTCTACATCACATGGCCTTTCCCAACCATTTAAATGTTTCTCTTGAAAGGCTAACACTTCCGAAAAACCGATACAACACCCACCCGGACCAATATATAAAGCTAAACGAACCGTTCACTGGGTACTTATACGTACCAAAATCCCTATTGATTTACCTGTTTTTACAAGGAAATAAAATGTGAAAAAAATATTTCTACATCCCATGGCCTTTCCCAACCCTTTAAATTTTTCTCTTACAGGGCTAACACTTCCGAAAAACCAATACAACGCCCACCCGGACCAATATATAAAGCTAAACGAACCGTTCACTGGGTACTTATCCGTACGAAAATCCCAATGGATTTACCTGTTTTTACAAGGAAATAAAATGTGAAAAAAATATTTCTACATCCCATGGCCTTTCCCAACCATTTAAATTTTTTTCTTACAGGTCTAACACTTCCGAAAAACCAATACAACGCCCACCCGGAACAATATATAAAGCTAAACGAACTGTTCACTGGGTACTTATCCGTACGAAAATCCCTATTGATTTACCTGTTTTTACAAGGAAATAAAATGTGAAAAAAATATTTCTACATCCCATGGCCTTTCCCAACCATTTAAATTTTTTTCTTACAGGTCTAACACTTCCGAAAAACCAATTCAACGCCCACCCGGAACAATATATAAAGCTAAACGAACCGTTCACTGGGTACTTATCCATATGAAAATCCCTATTGATTTACCTGTTTTTACAAGGAAATAAAATGTGAAAAAAATATTTCTACATCCCATGGCCTTTCCCAACCATTTAAATTCTTCTCTTACAGGTCTAACACTTCCGAAAAACCAATACAACGCCCACCTGGACCAATATATAAAGCTAAACGAACCGTTCACTGGGTACTTATCCGTACGAAAATCCCGATAGATTTACCTGTTTTTACAAGGAAATAAAATGTGAAAAAAATATTTCTACATCCCATGGCCTTTCCCAACCATTTAAATTTTTTTCTTACAGGTCTAACACTTCCGAAAAACCAATACAACGCCCACCCGGAACAATATATAAAGCTAAACGAACTGTTCACTGGGTACTTATCCGTACGAAAATCCCTATTGATTTACCTGTTTTTACAAGGAAATAAAATGTGAAAAAAATATTTCTACATCCCATGGCCTTTCCCAACCATTTAAATTTTTTTCTTACAGGTCTAACACTTCCGAAAAACCAATTCAACGCCCACCCGGAACAATATATAAAGCTAAACGAACCGTTCACTGGGTACTTATCCATATGAAAATCCCTATTGATTTACCTGTTTTTACAAGGAAATAAAATGTGAAAAAAATATTTCTACATCCCATGGCCTTTCCCAACCATTTAAATTCTTCTCTTACAGGTCTAACACTTCCGAAAAACCAATACAACGCCCACCTGGACCAATATATAAAGCTAAACGAACCGTTCACTGGGTACTTATCCGTACGAAAATCCCTATTGATTTACCTGGTTTTACAAGGAAATAAGATGTGAAAACAATATTTCTACATCCCATGGCCTTTCCCAACCATTTAAATTTTTCTCTTACAGGTCTAACACTTCCGAAAAACCAATACAACGCCCACCCGGACCAATATATAAAGCTAAACGAACCGTTCACTGGGTACTTATCCGTACGAAAATCCCTATTGATTTACCTGTTTTTACAAGGAATAAAATGTAAAAAAATATTTCTATATCCCATGGCCTTTCCCAACCATTTAAATTTTTCTCTTACAGGTGTAACACTTCTGAAAAACCAATACAACGCCCACCCGGAACAATATATAAAGCTAAACGAACCGTTCACTGGGTACTTATCCGTACGAAAATCCGTATGGATTTACCTGTTTTTACAAGGAAATAAAATGTGAAAAAAATATTTCTACATCCCATGGCCTTTCCCAACCATTTAAATTTTTCTCTTACAGGTCTAACACTTCTGAAAAACCAATACAACGCCCACCCGGAACAATATATAAAGCTAAACGAACCGTTCACTGGGTACTTATCCGTACGAAAATCCGTATGGATTTACCTGTTTTTACAAGGAAATAAAATGTGAAAAAAATATTTCTACATCCCATGGCCTTTCCCAACCATTTAAATTTTTCTCTTACAGGTCTAACACTTCCGAAAAACCAATACAACGCCCACCCGGAACAATATATAAAGCTAAACGAACCGTTCACTGGGTACTTATCCGTACGAAAATCCCTATTGATTTACCTGGTTTTACAAGGAAATAAGATGTGAAAACAATATTTCTACATCCCATGGCCTTTCCCAACCATTTAAATTTTTCTCTTACAGGTCTAACACTTCCGAAAAACCAATACAACGCCCACCCGGACCAATATACAAAGCTAAACGAACCGTTCACTGGGTACTTATCCGTACGAAAATCCCGATAGATTTACCTGTTTTTACAAGGAAATAAAATGTGAAAACAATATTTCTACATCCCATGGCCTTTCCCAACCATTTAAATTTTTCTCTTACAGGTCTAACACTTCCGAAAAACCAATACAACGCCCACCCGGACCAATATACAAAGCTAAACGAACCGTTCACTGGGTACTTATCCGTACGAAAATCCCGATAGATTTACCTGTTTTTACAAGGAAATAAAATGTGAAAACAATATTTCTACATCCCATGGCCTTTCCCAACCATTTAAATTTTTCTCTTAAAGGGCTAACACTTCCGAAAAACCAATACAACGCCCACCCGGACCAATATATAAAGCTAAAAGAACCGTTCACTGGGTACTTATCCGTACGAAAATCCCTATTGATTTACCTGTTTTTACAAGGAAATAAAATGTGAAAAAAATATTTCTACATCCCATGGCCTTTCCCAACCATTTAAATTTTTCTCTTACAGGTGTAACACTTCTGAAAAACCAATACAACGCCCACCCGGAACAATATATAAAGCTAAACGAACCGTTCACTGGGTACTTATCCGTACGAAAATCCGTATGGATTTACCTGTTTTTACAAGGAAATAAAATGTGAAAAAAATATTTCTACATCCCATGGCCTTTCCCAACCATTTAAATTCTTCTCTTACAGGTCTAACACTTCGGAAAAACCAATACAACGCCCACCCGGACCAATATATAAAGCTAAACGAACCGTTCACTGGGTACTTATACGTACGAAAATCCCGATAGATTTACCTGTTTTTACAAGGAAATAAAATGTGAAAAAAATATTTCTACATCCCATGGCCTTTCCCAACCATTTAAATTTTTCTCTTACAGGTCTAACACTTCCGAAAAACCAATACAACGCCCACCCGGAACAATATATAAAGCTAAACGAACCGTTCACTGGGTACTTATACGTATGAAAATCCCTATTGATTTACCTGTTTTTACAAGGAAATAAAATGTGAAAACAATATTTCTACATCACATGGCCTTTCCCAACCATTTAAATGTTTCTCTTGAAAGGCTAACACTTCCGAAAAACCGATACAACACCCACCCGGACCAATATATAAAGCTAAACGAACCGTTCACTGGGTACTTATACGTACCAAAATCCCTATTGATTTACCTGTTTTTACAAGGAAATAAAATGTGAAAAAATATTTCTACATCCCATGGCCTTTCCCAACCCTTTAAATTTTTCTCTTACAGGGCTAACACTTCCGAAAAACCAATACAACGCCCACCCGGACCAATATATAAAGCTAAACGAACCGTTCACTGGGTACTTATCCGTACGAAAATCCCAATGGATTTACCTGTTTTTACAAGGAAATAAAATGTGAAAAAAATATTTCTACATCCCATGGCCTTTCCCAACCATTTAAATTTTTCTCTTACAGGTCTAACACTTCCGAAAAACCAATACAACGCCCACCCGGACCAATATATAAAGCTAAACGAACCGTTCACTGGGTACTTATCCGTACGAAAATCCCTATTGATTTACCTGTTTTTACAAGGAATAAAATGTAAAAAAATATTTCTATATCCCATGGCCTTTCCCAACCATTTAAATTTTTCTCTTACAGGTGTAACACTTCTGAAAAACCAATACAACGCCCACCCGGAACAATATATAAAGCTAAACGAACCGTTCACTGGGTACTTATCCGTACGAAAATCCGTATGGATTTACCTGTTTTTACAAGGAAATAAAATGTGAAAAAAATATTTCTACATCCCATGGCCTTTCCCAACCATTTAAATTTTTCTCTTACAGGTCTAACACTTCTGAAAAACCAATACAACGCCCACCCGGAACAATATATAAAGCTAAACGAACCGTTCACTGGGTACTTATCCGTACGAAAATCCGTATGGATTTACCTGTTTTTACAAGGAAATAAAATGTGAAAAAAATATTTCTACATCCCATGGCCTTTCCCAACCATTTAAATTTTTCTCTTACAGGTCTAACACTTCCGAAAAACCAATACAACGCCCACCCGGAACAATATATAAAGCTAAACGAACCGTTCACTGGGTACTTATCCGTACGAAAATCCCTATTGATTTACCTGGTTTTACAAGGAAATAAGATGTGAAAACAATATTTCTACATCCCATGGCCTTTCCCAACCATTTAAATTTTTCTCTTACAGGTCTAACACTTCCGAAAAACCAATACAACGCCCACCCGGACCAATATACAATGCTAAACGAACCGTTCACTGGGTACTTATCCGTACGAAAATCCCGATAGATTTACCTGTTTTTACAAGGAAATAAAATGTGAAAACAATATTTCTACATCCCATGGCCTTTCCCAACCATTTAAATTTTTCTCTTACAGGTCTAACACTTCCGAAAAACCAATACAACGCCCACCCGGACCAATATACAAAGCTAAACGAACCGTTCACTGGGTACTTATCCGTACGAAAATCCCGATAGATTTACCTGTTTTTACAAGGAAATAAAATGTGAAAACAATATTTCTACATCCCATGGCCTTTCCCAACCATTTAAATTTTTCTCTTAAAGGGCTAACACTTCCGAAAAACCAATACAACGCCCACCCGGACCAATATATAAAGCTAAAAGAACCGTTCACTGGGTACTTATCCGTACGAAAATCCCTATTGATTTACCTGTTTTTACAAGGAAATAAAATGTGAAAAAAATATTTCTACATCCCATGGCCTTTCCCAACCATTTAAATTTTTTTCTTACAGGTCTAACACTTCCGAAAAACCAATACAACGCCCACCCGGAACAATATATAAAGCTAAACGAACCGTTCACTGGGTACTTATCCATGTAAAAATCCCTATTGATTTACCTGTTTTTACAAGGAAATAAAATGTGAAAAAAATATTTCTACATCCCATGGCCTTTCCCAACCATTTAAATTCTTCTCTTACAGGTCTAACACTTCGGAAAAACCAATACAACGCCCACCCGGACCAATATATAAAGCTAAACGAACCGTTCACTGGGTACTTATACGTACGAATATCCCGATAGATTTACCTGTTTTTACAAGGAAATAAAATGTGAAAAAAATATTTCTACATCCCATGGCCTTTCCCAACCATTTAAATTTTTCTCTTACAGGTCTAACACTTCCGAAAAACCAATACAACGCCCACCCGGAACAATATATAAAGCTAAACGAACGAATTTTCACTGGGTACTTATACGTATGAAAATCCCTATTGATTTACCTGTTTTTACAAGGAAATAAAATGTGAAAACAATATTTCTACATCACATGGCCTTTCCCAACCATTTAAATGTTTCTCTTGAAAGGCTAACACTTCCGAAAAACCGATACAACACCCACCCGGACCAATATATAAAGCTAAACGAACCGTTCACTGGGTACTTATACGTACCAAAATCCCTATTGATTTACCTGTTTTTACAAGGAAATAAAATGTGAAAAAAATATTTCTACATCCCATGGCCTTTCCCAACCCTTTAAATTTTTCTCTTACAGGGCTAACACTTCCGAAAAACCAATACAACGCCCACCCGGACCAATATATAAAGCTAAACGAACCGTTCACTGGGTACTTATCCGTACGAAAATCCCAATGGATTTACCTGTTTTTACAAGGAAATAAAATGTGAAAAAAATATTTCTACATCCCATGGCCTTTCCCAACCATTTAAATTTTTCTCTTACAGGTCTAACACTTCCGAAAAACCAATACAACACCCACCCGGACCAATATATAAAGCTAAACGAACCGTTTACTGGGTACTTATACGTACGAAAATCCCTATTGATTTACCTGTTTTTACAAGGAAATAAAATGTGAAAAAAATATTTCTACATCCCATGGCCTTTCCCAACCATTTAAGTTTTTCTCTTACAGGGCTAACACTTCCGAAAAACCAATACAACGCCCACCCGGAACAATATATAAAGCTAAACGAACCGTTCACTGGGTACTTATCCGTACGAAAATCCCGATAGATTTACCTGTTTTTACAAGGAAATAAAATGTGAAAAAAATATTTCTACATCCCATGGCCTTTCCCAACCATTTAATTTTTTTTCTTACAGGTCTAACACTTCCGAAAAACCAATACAACGCCCACCCGGAACAATATATAAAGCTAAACGAACTGTTCACTGGGTACTTATCCGTACGAAAATCCCTATTGATTTACCTGTTTTTACAAGGAAATAAAATGTGAAAAAAATATTTCTACATCCCATGGCCTTTCCCAACCATTTAAATTTTTCTCTTACAGGTCTAACACTTCCAAAAAACCTATACAACGCCCACCCGGAACAATATATAAAGCTAAACGAACCGTTCACTGGGTACTTATCCATATAAAAATCCCTATTGATTTACCTGTTTTTACAAGGAAATAAAATGTGAAAAAAATATTTCTACATCCCATGGCCTTTCCCAACCATTTAAATTTTTCTCTTACAGGTCTAACACTTCCGAAAAACCAATACAACGCCCACCCGGAACAATATATAAAGCTAAACGAACCGTTCACTGGGTACTTATCCGTACGAAAATCCCTATTGATTTACCTGGTTTTACAAGGAAATAAAATGAAAAAAAATATTTCTACATCCCATGGCCTTTCCCAACCATTTAAATTTTTCTCTTACAGGTCTAACACTTCCGAAAAACCAATACAATGCCCACCCGGACCGATATATAAAGCTAAACGAACCGTTCACTGGGTACTTATACGTACCAAAATCCCTATTGATTTACCTGTTTTTATAAGGAAATAAAATGTGAAAAAAATATTTCTACATCCCATGGCCTTTCCCAACCCTTTAAATTTTTCTCTTACAGGGCTAACACTTCCGAAAAACCTATACAACGCCCACCCGGACCAATATATAAAGCTAAACGAACCGTTCACTGGGTACTTATCCGTACGAAAATCCCTATGGATTTACCTGTTTTTACAAGGAAATAAAATGTGAAAAAATATTTCTACATCCCATGGCCTTTCCCAACCATTTAAATTTTTTTCTTACAGGTCTAACACTTCCGAAAAACCAATACAACGCCCACCCGGAACAATATATAAAGCTAAACGAACCGTTTACTGGGTACTTATACGTACGAAAATCCCTATTGATTTACCTGTTTTTACAAGGAAATAAAATGTGAAAAAAATATTTCTACATCCCATGGCCTTTCCCAACCATTTAAGTTTTTCTCTTACAGGGCTAACACTTCCGAAAAACCAATACAACGCCCACCCGGAACAATATATAAAGCTAAACGAACCGTTCACTGGGTACTTATCCGTACGAAAATCCCGATAGATTTACCTGTTTTTACAAGGAAATAAAATGTGAAAAAAATATTTCTACATCCCATGGCCTTTCCCAACCATTTAAATTTTTCTCTTAAAGGGCTAACACTTCCGAAAAACCAATACAACGCCCACCCGGACCAATATATAAAGCTAAACGAACCGTTCACTGGGTACTTATCCGTACGAAAATCCCTATTGATTTACCTGTTTTTACAAGGAAATAAAATGTGAAAAAAATATTTCTACATCCCATGGCCTTTCCCAACCATTTAAATTTTTTTCTTACAGGTCTAACACTTCCGAAAAACCAATACAACGCCCACCCGGAACAATATATAAAGCTAAACGAACTGTTCACTGGGTACTTATCCGTACGAAAATCCCTATTGATTTACCTGTTTTTACAAGGAAATTAATGTGAAAAAAATATTTCTACATCCCATGGCCTTTCCCAACCATTTAAATTTTTCTCTTACAGGTCTAACACTTCCGAAAAACCAATACAACGCCCACCCGGAACAATATATAAAGCTAAACGAACCGTTCACTGGGTACTTATCCATATAAAAATCCCTATTGATTTACCTGTTTTTACAAGGAAATAAAATGTGAAAAAAATATTTCTACATCCCATGGCCTTTCCCAACCATTTAAATGCTTCTCTTACAGGTCTAACACTTCCGAAAAACCAATACAACGCCCACCCGGACCAATATATAAAGCTAAACGAACCGTTCACTGGGTACTTATACGTACGAAAATCCCGATAGATTTACCTGATTTTACAAGGAAATAAAATGTGAAAAAAATATTTCTACATCCCATGGCCTTTCCCAACCATTTAAATTTTTCTCTTACAGGTCTAACACTTCCGAAAAACCAATACAACGCCCACCCGGAACAATATATAAAGCTAAACGAACCGTTCACTGGGTACTTATCCGTACGAAAATCCCTATTGATTTACCTGGTTTTACAAGGAAATAAAATGAAAAAAAAAATATTTCTACATCCCATGGCCTTTCCCAACCATTTAAATTTTTCTCTTACAGGTCTAACACTTCCGAAAAACCAATACAATGCCCACCCGGACCGATATATAAAGCTAAACGAACCGTTCACTGGGTACTTATACGTACGAAAATCCCTATTGATTTACCTGGTTTTACAAGGAAATAAAATGTGAAAAAAATATTTCTACATCCCATGGCCTTTCCCAACCATTTAAATTTTTCTCTTACAGGGCTAACACTTCCGAAAAACCAATACAACGCCCACCCGGACCAATATATAAAGCTAAACGAACCATTCACTGGGTATTTATCCATACGAAAATCCCTATTGATTTACCTGTTTTTACAAGGAAATAAAATGTGAAAAAATATTTCTACATCCCATGGCCTTTCCCAACCATTTAAATTTTTCTCTTACAGGTCTAACACTTCCGAAAAACCAATACAACACCCACCCGGAACAATATATAAAGCTAAACGTACCGTTCACTGGGTACTTATCCGTACGAAAATCCCGATAGATTTACCTGTTTTTACAAGGAAATAAATTGTGAAAAAAATATTTCTACATCCCATGGCGTTTCCCAACCATTTAAATTTTTCTCTTACAGGTCTAACACTTCCGAAAAACCAATACAACGCCCACCCGGAACAATATATAAAGCTAAACGAACCGTTCACTGGGTACTTATCCGTACGAAAATCCCTATTGATTTACCTGTTTTTACAAGGAAATAAAATGTGAAAAAATATTTCTACATCCCATGGCCTTTCCCAACCATTTAAATTTTTCTCTTACAGGTCTAACACTTCCGAAAAACCAATACAACACCCACCCGGAACAATATATAAAGCTAAACGTACCGTTCACTGGGTACTTATCCGTACGAAAATCCCGATAGATTTACCTGTTTTTACAAGGAAATAAATTGTGAAAAAAATATTTCTACATCCCATGGCGTTTCCCAACCATTTAAATTTTTCTCTTACAGGTCTAACACTTCCGAAAAACCAATACAACGCCCACCCGGAACAATATATAAAGCTAAACGAACCGTTCACTGGGTACTTATCCGTACGAAAATCCCTATTGATTTACCTGGTTTTACAAGGAAATAAAATGAAAAAAAAATATTTCTACATCCCATGGCCTTTCCCAACCATTTAAATTTTTCTCTTACAGGTCTAACACTTCCGAAAAACCAATACAACGCCCACCCGGACCGATATATAAAGCTAAACGAACCGTTCACTGGGTACTTATACGTACGAAAATCCCTATTGATTTACCTGTTTTTACAAGGAAATAAAATGTGAAAAAAATATTTCTACATCACATGGCCTTTCCCAACCATTTAAATTTTTCTCTTACAGGGCTAACACTTCCGAAAAACCAATACAACGCCCACCCGGACCAATATATTAAGCTAAACGAACCATTCACTGGGTACTTATCCGTAAGAAAATCCCTATTGATTTACCTGTTTTTACAAGGAAATAAAATGTGAAAAAAATATTTCTACATCCCATGGCCTTTCCCAACCATTTAAATTTTTCTCTTACAGGTCTAACACTTCCGAAAAACCAATACAACGCCCACCCGGACCGATATATAAAGCTCAACGAACCGTTCACTGGGTACTTATCCATACGAAAATCCCTATGGATTTACCTGTTTTTACAAGGAAATAAAATGTGAAAAAAATATTTCTACATCGCATGGCCTTTCCCAACCATTTAAATTTTTCTCTTACAGGTCTAACACTTCCGAAAAACCAATACAACGCCCACCCGGAACAATATATAAAGCTAAACGAACCGTTCACTGGGTACTTATCCATATAAAAATCCCTATTGATTTACCTGTTTTTACAAGGAAATAAAATGTGAAAAAAATATTTCTACATCCTATGGCCTTTCCCAACCATTTAAATTCTTCTCTTACAGGTCTAACACTTCCGAAAAACCAATATAACGCCCACCCGGACCAATATATAAATCTAAACGAACCGTTCCCTGGGTACTTATCCGTACGAAAATCCCTATTGATTTACCTGGTTTTACAAGGAAATAAGATGTGAAAACAATATTTCTACATCCCATGGCCTTTCCCAACCATTTAAATTTTTCTCTTACAGGTCTAACACTTCCGAAAAACCAATACAACGCCCACCCGGACCAATATATAAAGCTAAACGAACCGTTCACTGGGTACTTATACGTACGAAAATACCTATTGATTTACCTGTTTTTACAAGGAAATAAAATGTGAAAAAAATATTTCTACATCACATGGCCTTTCCCAACCATTTAAATTTTTCTCTTACAGGTCTAACACTTCCGAAAAACCAATACAACACCCACCCGGACCATTATATAAAGCTAAACGAACCGTTTACTGGGTACTTATACGTACGAAAATCCCTATTGATTTACCTGTTTTTACAAGGAAATAAAATGTGAAAAAAATATTTCTACATCCCATGGCCTTTCCCAACCATTTAAGTTTTTCTCTTACAGGGCTAACACTTCCGAAAAACCAATACAACGCCCACCCGGAACAATATATAAAGCTAAACGAACCGTTCACTGGGTACTTATCCGTACGAAAATCCCGATAGATTTACCTGTTTTTACAAGGAAATAAAATGTGAAAAAAATATTTCTACATCCCATGGCCTTTCCCAACCATTTAAGTTTTTCTCTTACAGGGCTAACACTTCCGAAAAACCAATACAACGCCCACCCGGAACAATATATAAACCTAAACGAACCGTTCACTGGGTACTTATCCGTACGAAAATCCCGATAGATTTACCTGTTTTTACAAGGAAATAAAATGTGAAAAAAATATTTCTACATCCCATGGCCTTTCCAAACCATTTAAATTTTTCTCTTAAAGGGCTAACACTTCCGAAAAACCAATACAACGCCCACCCGGACCAATATATAAAGCTAAACGAACCGTTCACTGGGTACTTATCCGTACGAAAATCCCTATTGATTTACCTGTTTTTACAAGGAAATAAAATGTGAAAAAAATATTTCTACATCCCATGGCCTTTCCCAACCATTTAAATTTTTTTCTTACAGGGCTAACACTTCCGAAAAACCAATACAACGCCCACCCGGAACAATATATAAAGCTAAACGAACCGTTCACTGGGTACTTATCCGTACGAAAATCCCTATTGATTTACCTGGTTTTACAAGGAAATAAAATGAAAAAAAAATATTTCTACATCCCATGGCCTTTCCCAACCATTTAAATTTTTCTCTTACAGGTCTAACACTTCCGAAAAACCAATACAACGCCCACCCGGACCGATATATAAAGCTAAACGAACCGTTCACTGGGTACTTATACGTACGAAAATCCCTATTGATTTACCTGTTTTTACAAGGAAATAAAATGTGAAAAAAATATTTCTACATCCCATGGCCTTTCCCAACCATTTAAATTTTTCTCTTACAGGGCTAACACTTCCGAAAAACCAATACAACGCCCACCCGGACAAATATATAAAGCTAAACGAACCATTCACTGGGTATTTATCCGTACGAAAATCCCTATTGATTTACCTGTTTTTACAAGGAAATAAAATGTGAAAAAATATTTCTACATCCCATGGCCTTTCCCAACCATTTAAATTTTTCTCTTACAGGTCTAACATTTCCGAAAAACCAATACAACACCCACCTGGAATAATATATAAAGCTAAACGTACCGTTCACTGGGTAGTTATCCGTACGAAAATCCCTATTGATTTACCTGTTTTTACAAGGAATAAAATGTGAAAAAAAATTTTCTATATCTCATGGCCTTTCCCAACCATTTAAATTTTTCTCTTACAGGGCTAACACTTCCGAAAAACCAATACAACGCCCACCCGGACCAATATATAAAGCTCAACGAACCGTTCACTGGGTACTTATCCGTACGAAAATCCCTATGGATTTACCTGTTTTTACAAGGAAATAAAATGTGAAAAAAATATTTCAACATCGCATGGCCTTTCCCAACCATGTAAATTTTTCTCTTACAGGTCTAACACTTCCGAAAAACCAATAGAACGCCCACCCGGAACAATATATAAAGCTAAACGAACCGTTCACTGGGTACTTATCCATATAAATATCCCTATTGATTTACCTGTTTTTACAAGGAAATAAAATGTGAAAAAAATATTTCTACATCCTATGGCCTTTCCCAACCATTTAAATTCTTCTCTTACAGGTCTAACACTTCCGAAAAACCAATATAACGCCCACCCGGACCAATATATAAAGCTAAACGAACCGTTCACTGGGTACTTATCCGTACGAAAATCCCTATTGATTTACCTGGTTTTACAAGGAAATAAGATGTGAAAACAATATTTCTACATCCCATGGCCTTTCCCAACAATTTAAATTTTTTTCTTACAGGTCTAACACTTCCGAAAAACCAATACAACGCCCACCCGGACCAATATATAAAGCTAAACGAACCGTTCACTGGGTACTTATACGTACGAGAATCCCTATTGATTTACCTGTTTTTACAAGGAAATAAAATGTGAAAAAAATATTTCTACATCACATGGCCTTTCCCAACCATTTAAATTGTTCTCTTACAGGTCTAACACTTCCGAAAAACCAATACAACACCCACCCGGACCAATATATAAAGCTAAACGAACCGTTCACTGGGTACTTATACGTACGAAAATCCCTATTGATTTACCTGTTTTTACAAGGAAATAAAATGTGAAAAAAATATTTCTACATCCCATGGCCTTTCCCAACCATTTAAATTTTTCTCTTACAGGTCTAACACTTCCGAAAAACCAATACAACGCCCACCCGGAACAATATATAAAGCTAAACGAACCGTTCACTGGGTACTTATCCGTACGAAAATCCCTATTGATTTACCTGGTTTTACAAGGAAATAAAATGAAAAAAAAATATTTCTACATCCCATGGCCTTTCCCAACCATTTAAATTTTTCTCTTACAGGTCTAACACTTCCGAAAAACCAATACAACGCCCACCCGGACCGATATATAAAGCTAAACGAACCGTTCACTGGGTACTTATACGTACGAAAATCCCTATTGATTTACCTGTTTTTACAAGGAAATAAAATGTGAAAAAAATATTTCTACATCACATGGCCTTTCCCAACCATTTAAATTTTTCTCTTACAGGGCTAACACTTCCGAAAAACCAATACAACGCCCACCCGGACCAATATATTAAGCTAAACGAACCATTCACTGGGTACTTATCCGTAAGAAAATCCCTATTGATTTACCTGTTTTTACAAGGAAATAAAATGTGAAAAAAATATTTCTACATCCCATGGCCTTTCCCAACCATTTAAATTTTTCTCTTACAGGTCTAACACTTCCGAAAAACCAATACAACGCCCACCCGGACCGATATATAAAGCTCAACGAACCGTTCACTGGGTACTTATCCATACGAAAATCCCTATGGATTTACCTGTTTTTACAAGGAAATAAAATGTGAAAAAAATATTTCTACATCGCATGGCCTTTCCCAACCATTTAAATTTTTCTCTTACAGGTCTAACACTTCCGAAAAACCAATACAACGCCCACCCGGAACAATATATAAAGCTAAACGAACCGTTCACTGGGTACTTATCCATATAAAAATCCCTATTGATTTACCTGTTTTTACAAGGAAATAAAATGTGAAAAAAATATTTCTACATCCTATGGCCTTTCCCAACCATTTAAATTCTTCTCTTACAGGTCTAACACTTCCGAAAAACCAATATAACGCCCACCCGGACCAATATATAAATCTAAACGAACCGTTCCCTGGGTACTTATCCGTACGAAAATCCCTATTGATTTACCTGGTTTTACAAGGAAATAAGATGTGAAAACAATATTTCTACATCCCATGGCCTTTCCCAACCATTCAAATTTTTCTCTTACAGGTCTAACACTTCCGAAAAACCAATACAACGCCCACCCGGACCAATATATAAAGCTAAACGAACCGTTCACTGGGTACTTATACGTACGAAAATACCTATTGATTTACCTGTTTTTACAAGGAAATAAAATGTGAAAAAAATATTTCTACATCACATGGCCTTTCCCAACCATTTAAATTTTTCTCTTACAGGTCTAACACTTCCGAAAAACCAATACAACACCCACCCGGACCATTATATAAAGCTAAACGAACCGTTTACTGGGTACTTATACGTACGAAAATCCCTATTGATTTACCTGTTTTTACAAGGAAATAAAATGTGAAAAAAATATTTCTACATCCCATGGCCTTTCCCAACCATTTAAGTTTTTCTCTTACAGGGCTAACACTTCCGAAAAACCAATACAACGCCCACCCGGAACAATATATAAAGCTAAACGAACCGTTCACTGGGTACTTATCCGTACGAAAATCCCGATAGATTTACCTGTTTTTACAAGGAAATAAAATGTGAAAAAAATATTTCTACATCCCATGGCCTTTCCCAACCATTTAAGTTTTTCTCTTACAGGGCTAACACTTCCGAAAAACCAATACAACGCCCACCCGGAACAATATATAAACCTAAACGAACCGTTCACTGGGTACTTATCCGTACGAAAATCCCGATAGATTTACCTGTTTTTACAAGGAAATAAAATGTGAAAAAAATATTTCTACATCCCATGGCTTTTCCAAACCATTTAAATTTTTCTCTTAAAGGGCTAACACTTCCGAAAAACCAATACAACGCCCACCCGGACCAATATATAAAGCTAAACGAACCGTTCACTGGGTACTTATCCGTACGAAAATCCCTATTGATTTACCTGTTTTTACAAGGAAATAAAATGTGAAAAAAATATTTCTACATCCCATGGCCTTTCCCAACCATTTAAATTTTTTTCTTACAGGGCTAACACTTCCGAAAAACCAATACAACGCCCACCCGGAACAATATATAAAGCTAAACGAACCGTTCACTGGGTACTTATCCGTACGAAAATCCCTATTGATTTACCTGGTTTTACAAGGAAATAAAATGAAAAAAAAATATTTCTACATCCCATGGCCTTTCCCAACCATTTAAATTTTTCTCTTACAGGTCTAACACTTCCGAAAAACCAATACAACGCCCACCCGGACCGATATATAAAGCTAAACGAACCGTTCACTGGGTACTTATACGTACGAAAATCCCTATTGATTTACCTGTTTTTACAAGGAAATAAAATGTGAAAAAAATATTTCTACATCCCATGGCCTTTCCCAACCATTTAAATTTTTCTCTTACAGGGCTAACACTTCCGAAAAACCAATACAACGCCCACCCGGACAAATATATAAAGCTAAACGAACCATTCACTGGGTATTTATCCGTACGAAAATCCCTATTGATTTACCTGTTTTTACAAGGAAATAAAATGTGAAAAAATATTTCTACATCCCATGGCCTTTCCCAACCATTTAAATTTTTCTCTTACAGGTCTAACATTTCCGAAAAACCAATACAACACCCACCTGGAATAATATATAAAGCTAAACGTACCGTTCACTGGGTAGTTATCCGTACGAAAATCCCTATTGATTTACCTGTTTTTACAAGGAATAAAATGTGAAAAAAAATTTTCTATATCTCATGGCCTTTCCCAACCATTTAAATTTTTCTCTTACAGGGCTAACACTTCCGAAAAACCAATACAACGCCCACCCGGACCAATATATAAAGCTCAACGAACCGTTCACTGGGTACTTATCCGTACGAAAATCCCTATGGATTTACCTGTTTTTACAAGGAAATAAAATGTGAAAAAAATATTTCAACATCGCATGGCCTTTCCCAACCATGTAAATTTTTCTCTTACAGGTCTAACACTTCCGAAAAACCAATAGAACGCCCACCCGGAACAATATATAAAGCTAAACGAACCGTTCACTGGGTACTTATCCATATAAATATCCCTATTGATTTACCTGTTTTTACAAGGAAATAAAATGTGAAAAAAATATTTCTACATCCTATGGCCTTTCCCAACCATTTAAATTCTTCTCTTACAGGTCTAACACTTCCGAAAAACCAATATAACGCCCACCCGGACCAATATATAAAGCTAAACGAACCGTTCACTGGGTACTTATCCGTACGAAAATCCCTATTGATTTACCTGGTTTTACAAGGAAATAAGATGTGAAAACAATATTTCTACATCCCATGGCCTTTCCCAACAATTTAAATTTTTTTCTTACAGGTCTAACACTTCCGAAAAACCAATACAACGCCCACCCGGACCAATATATAAAGCTAAACGAACCGTTCACTGGGTACTTATACGTACGAGAATCCCTATTGATTTACCTGTTTTTACAAGGAAATAAAATGTGAAAAAAATATTTCTACATCACATGGCCTTTCCCAACCATTTAAATTGTTCTCTTACAGGTCTAACACTTCCGAAAAACCAATACAACACCCACCCGGACCAATATATAAAGCTAAACGAACCGTTCACTGGGTACTTATACGTACGAAAATCCCTATTGATTTACCTGTTTTTACAAGGAAATAAAATGTGAAAAAAATATTTCTACATCCCATGGCCTTTCCCAACCATTTAAATTTTTCTCTTACAGGTCTAACACTTCCGAAAAACCAATACAACGCCCACCCGGAACAATATATAAAGCTAAACGAACCGTTCACTGGGTACTTCTCCGTACGAAAATTCCTATGGATTTACCTGTTTTTACAAGGAAATAAAATGTGAAAAAAATATTTCTACATACCATGTCCTTTCCCAACCATTTAAATTTTTCTCTTACAGGTCTAACACTTCCGAAAAACCAATACAATGCCCACCCGGACCGATATATAAAGCTAAACGAACCGTTCACTGGGTACTTATACGTACCAAAATCCCTATTGATTTACCTGTTTTTATAAGGAAATAAAATGTGAAAAAAATATTTCTACATCCCATGGCCTTTCCCAACCCTTTAAATTTTTCTCTTACAGGACTAACACTTCCGAAAAACCTATACAACGCCCACCCGGACCAATATATAAAGCTAAACGAACCGTTCACTGGGTACTTATCCGTACGAAAATCCCTATGGATTTACCTGTTTTTACAAGGAAATAAAATGTGAAAAAATATTTCTACATCCCATGGCCTTTCCCAACCATTTAAATTTTTTTCTTACAGGTCTAACACTTCCGAAAAACCAATACAACGCCCACCCGGAACAATATATAAAGCTAAACGAACCGTTTACTGGGTACTTATACGTACGAAAATCCCTATTGATTTACCTGTTTTTACAAGGAAATAAAATGTGAAAAAAATATTTCTACATCCCATGGCCTTTCCCAACCATTTAAGTTTTTCTCTTACAGGGCTAACACTTCCGAAAAACCAATACAACGCCCACCCGGAACAATATATAAAGCTAAACGAACCGTTCACTGGGTACTTATCCGTACGAAAATCCCGATAGATTTACCTGTTTTTACAAGGAAATAAAATGTGAAAAAAATATTTCTACATCCCATGGCCTTTCCCAACCATTTAAATTTTTCTCTTAAAGGGCTAACACTTCCGAAAAACCAATACAACGCCCACCCGGACCAATATATAAAGCTAAACGAACCGTTCACTGGGTACTTATCCGTACGAAAATCCCTATTGATTTACCTGTTTTTACAAGGAAATAAAATGTGAAAAAAATATTTCTACATCCCATGGCCTTTCCCAACCATTTAAATTTTTTTCTTACAGGTCTAACACTTCCGAAAAACCAATACAACGCCCACCCGGAACAATATATAAAGCTAAACGAACTGTTCACTGGGTACTTATCCGTACGAAAATCCCTATTGATTTACCTGTTTTTACAAGGAAATTAATGTGAAAAAAATATTTCTACATCCCATGGCCTTTCCCAACCATTTAAATTTTTCTCTTACAGGTCTAACACTTCCGAAAAACCAATACAACGCCCACCCGGAACAATATATAAAGCTAAACGAACCGTTCACTGGGTACTTATCCATATAAAAATCCCTATTGATTTACCTGATTTTACAAGGAAATAAAATGTGAAAAAAATATTTCTACATCCCATGGCCTTTCCCAACCATTTAAATTTTTCTCTTACAGGTCTAACACTTCCGAAAAACCAATACAACGCCCACCCGGAACAATATATAAAGCTAAACGAACCGTTCACTGGGTACTTATCCGTACGAAAATCCCTATTGATTTACCTGGTTTTACAAGGAAATAAAATGAAAAAAAAAATATTTCTACATCCCATGGCCTTTCCCAACCATTTAAATTTTTCTCTTACAGGTCTAACACTTCCGAAAAACCAATACAATGCCCACCCGGACCGATATATAAAGCTAAACGAACCGTTCACTGGGTACTTATACGTACGAAAATCCCTATTGATTTACCTGGTTTTACAAGGAAATAAAATGTGAAAAAAATATTTCTACATCCCATGGCCTTTCCCAACCATTTAAATTTTTCTCTTACAGGGCTAACACTTCCGAAAAACCAATACAACGCCCACCCGGACCAATATATAAAGCTAAACGAACCATTCACTGGGTATTTATCCATACGAAAATCCCTATTGATTTACCTGTTTTTACAAGGAAATAAAATGTGAAAAAATATTTCTACATCCCATGGCCTTTCCCAACCATTTAAATTTTTCTCTTACAGGTCTAACACTTCCGAAAAACCAATACAACACCCACCCGGAACAATATATAAAGCTAAACGTACCGTTCACTGGGTACTTATCCGTACGAAAATCCCTATTGATTTACCTGTTTTTACAAGGAATAAAATGTGAAAAAAATATTTCTATATCCCATGGCCTTTCCCAACCATTTAAATTTTTCTCTTACAGGGCTAACACTTCTGAAAAACCAATACAACGCCCACCCGGACCAATATATAAAGCTCAACGAACCGTTCACTGGGTACTTATCCGTACGAAAATCCCTATGGATTTACCTGTTTTTACAAGGAAATAAAATGTGAAAAAAATATTTCTACATCCTATGGCCTTTCCCAACCATTTAAATTTTTCTCTTACAGGTCTAACACTTCCGAAAAACCAATACAACGCCCACCCGGAACAATATATAAAGCTAAACGAACCGTTCACTGGGTACTTATCCGTACGAAAATCCCTATTGATTTACCTGGTTTTACAAGGAAATAAGATGTGAAAACAATATTTCTACATCCCATGGCCTTTCCCAACCATTTAAATTTTTCTCTTACAGGTCTAACACTTCCGAAAAACCAATACAACGCCCACCCGGACCAATATATAAAGCTAAACGAACCGTTCACTGGGTACTTATACGTACGAAAATCCCTATTGATTTACCTGTTTTTACAAGGAAATAAAATGTGAAAAAAATATTTCTACATCACATGGCCTTTCCCAACCATTTAAATTGTTCTCTTACAGGTCTAACACTTCCGAAAAACCAATACAACACCCACCCGGACCAATATATAAAGCTAAACGAACCGTTCACTGGGTACTTATATGTACGAAAATCCCTATTGATTTACCTGTTTTTACAAGGAAATAAAATGTGAAAAAAATATTTCTACATCCCATGGCCTTTCCCAACCATTTAGGTTTTTCGCTTACAGGGCTAACACTTCCGAAAAACCAATACAACGCCCACCCGGACCAATATATAAAGCTAAACGAACCGTTCACTGGGTACTTATCCGTACGAAAATCCCGATAGATTTACCTGTTTTTACAAGGAAATAAATTGTGAAAAAAATATTTCTACATCCCATGGCGTTTCCCAACCATTTAAATTTTTCTCTTACAGGTCTAACACTTCCGAAAAACCAATACAACGCCCACCCGGAACAATATATAAAGCTAAACGAACCGTTCACTGGGTACTTATCCGTACGAAAATCCCTATTGATTTACCTGGTTTTACAAGGAAATAAAATGAAAAAAAAATATTTCTACATCCCATGGCCTTTCCCAACCATTTAAATTTTTCTCTTACAGGTCTAACACTTCCGAAAAACCAATACAACGCCCACCCGGACCGATATATAAAGCTAAACGAACCGTTCACTGGGTACTTATACGTACGAAAATCCCTATTGATTTACCTGTTTTTACAAGGAAATAAAATGTGAAAAAAATATTTCTACATCACATGGCCTTTCCCAACCATTTAAATTTTTCTCTTACAGGGCTAACACTTCCGAAAAACCAATACAACGCCCACCCGGACCAATATATTAAGCTAAACGAACCATTCACTGGGTACTTATCCGTAAGAAAATCCCTATTGATTTACCTGTTTTTACAAGGAAATAAAATGTGAAAAAAATATTTCTACATCCCATGGCCTTTCCCAACCATTTAAATTTTTCTCTTACAGGTCTAACACTTCCGAAAAACCAATACAACGCCCACCCGGACCGATATATAAAGCTCAACGAACCGTTCACTGGGTACTTATCCATACGAAAATCCCTATGGATTTACCTGTTTTTACAAGGAAATAAAATGTGAAAAAAATATTTCTACATCGCATGGCCTTTCCCAACCATTTAAATTTTTCTCTTACAGGTCTAACACTTCCGAAAAACCAATACAACGCCCACCCGGAACAATATATAAAGCTAAACGAACCGTTCACTGGGTACTTATCCATATAAAAATCCCTATTGATTTACCTGTTTTTACAAGGAAATAAAATGTGAAAAAAATATTTCTACATCCTATGGCCTTTCCCAACCATTTAAATTCTTCTCTTACAGGTCTAACACTTCCGAAAAACCAATATAACGCCCACCCGGACCAATATATAAATCTAAACGAACCGTTCCCTGGGTACTTATCCGTACGAAAATCCCTATTGATTTACCTGGTTTTACAAGGAAATAAGATGTGAAAACAATATTTCTACATCCCATGGCCTTTCCCAACCATTTAAATTTTTCTCTTACAGGTCTAACACTTCCGAAAAACCAATACAACGCCCACCCGGACCAATATATAAAGCTAAACGAACCGTTCACTGGGTACTTATACGTACGAAAATACCTATTGATTTACCTGTTTTTACAAGGAAATAAAATGTGAAAAAAATATTTCTACATCACATGGCCTTTCCCAACCATTTAAATTTTTCTCTTACAGGTCTAACACTTCCGAAAAACCAATACAACACCCACCCGGACCATTATATAAAGCTAAACGAACCGTTTACTGGGTACTTATACGTACGAAAATCCCTATTGATTTACCTGTTTTTACAAGGAAATAAAATGTGAAAAAAATATTTCTACATCCCATGGCCTTTCCCAACCATTTAAGTTTTTCTCTTACAGGGCTAACACTTCCGAAAAACCAATACAACGCCCACCCGGAACAATATATAAAGCTAAACGAACCGTTCACTGGGTACTTATCCGTACGAAAATCCCGATAGATTTACCTGTTTTTACAAGGAAATAAAATGTGAAAAAAATATTTCTACATCCCATGGCCTTTCCCAACCATTTAAGTTTTTCTCTTACAGGGCTAACACTTCCGAAAAACCAATACAACGCCCACCCGGAACAATATATAAACCTAAACGAACCGTTCACTGGGTACTTATCCGTACGAAAATCCCGATAGATTTACCTGTTTTTACAAGGAAATAAAATGTGAAAAAAATATTTCTACATCCCATGGCCTTTCCAAACCATTTAAATTTTTCTCTTAAAGGGCTAACACTTCCGAAAAACCAATACAACGCCCACCCGGACCAATATATAAAGCTAAACGAACCGTTCACTGGGTACTTATCCGTACGAAAATCCCTATTGATTTACCTGTTTTTACAAGGAAATAAAATGTGAAAAAAATATTTCTACATCCCATGGCCTTTCCCAACCATTTAAATTTTTTTCTTACAGGGCTAACACTTCCGAAAAACCAATACAACGCCCACCCGGAACAATATATAAAGCTAAACGAACCGTTCACTGGGTACTTATCCGTACGAAAATCCCTATTGATTTACCTGGTTTTACAAGGAAATAAAATGAAAAAAAAATATTTCTACATCCCATGGCCTTTCCCAACCATTTAAATTTTTCTCTTACAGGTCTAACACTTCCGAAAAACCAATACAACGCCCACCCGGACCGATATATAAAGCTAAACGAACCGTTCACTGGGTACTTATACGTACGAAAATCCCTATTGATTTACCTGTTTTTACAAGGAAATAAAATGTGAAAAAAATATTTCTACATCCCATGGCCTTTCCCAACCATTTAAATTTTTCTCTTACAGGGCTAACACTTCCGAAAAACCAATACAACGCCCACCCGGACAAATATATAAAGCTAAACGAACCATTCACTGGGTATTTATCCGTACGAAAATCCCTATTGATTTACCTGTTTTTACAAGGAAATAAAATGTGAAAAAATATTTCTACATCCCATGGCCTTTCCCAACCATTTAAATTTTTCTCTTACAGGTCTAACATTTCCGAAAAACCAATACAACACCCACCTGGAATAATATATAAAGCTAAACGTACCGTTCACTGGGTAGTTATCCGTACGAAAATCCCTATTGATTTACCTGTTTTTACAAGGAATAAAATGTGAAAAAAAATTTTCTATATCTCATGGCCTTTCCCAACCATTTAAATTTTTCTCTTACAGGGCTAACACTTCCGAAAAACCAATACAACGCCCACCCGGACCAATATATAAAGCTCAACGAACCGTTCACTGGGTACTTATCCGTACGAAAATCCCTATGGATTTACCTGTTTTTACAAGGAAATAAAATGTGAAAAAAATATTTCAACATCGCATGGCCTTTCCCAACCATGTAAATTTTTCTCTTACAGGTCTAACACTTCCGAAAAACCAATAGAACGCCCACCCGGAACAATATATAAAGCTAAACGAACCGTTCACTGGGTACTTATCCATATAAATATCCCTATTGATTTACCTGTTTTTACAAGGAAATAAAATGTGAAAAAAATATTTCTACATCCTATGGCCTTTCCCAACCATTTAAATTCTTCTCTTACAGGTCTAACACTTCCGAAAAACCAATATAACGCCCACCCGGACCAATATATAAAGCTAAACGAACCGTTCACTGGGTACTTATCCGTACGAAAATCCCTATTGATTTACCTGGTTTTACAAGGAAATAAGATGTGAAAACAATATTTCTACATCCCATGGCCTTTCCCAACAATTTAAATTTTTTTCTTACAGGTCTAACACTTCCGAAAAACCAATACAACGCCCACCCGGACCAATATATAAAGCTAAACGAACCGTTCACTGGGTACTTATACGTACGAGAATCCCTATTGATTTACCTGTTTTTACAAGGAAATAAAATGTGAAAAAAATATTTCTACATCACATGGCCTTTCCCAACCATTTAAATTGTTCTCTTACAGGTCTAACACTTCCGAAAAACCAATACAACACCCACCCGGACCAATATATAAAGCTAAACGAACCGTTCACTGGGTACTTATACGTACGAAAATCCCTATTGATTTACCTGTTTTTACAAGGAAATAAAATGTGAAAAAAATATTTCTACATCCCATGGCCTTTCCCAACCATTTAAATTTTTCTCTTACAGGTCTAACACTTCCGAAAAACCAATACAACGCCCACCCGGAACAATATATAAAGCTAAACGAACTGTTCACTGGGTACTTATCCGTACGAAAATCCCTATTGATTTACCTGTTTTTACAAGGAAATTAATGTGAAAAAAATATTTCTACATCCCATGGCCTTTCCCAACCATTTAAATTTTTCTCTTACAGGTCTAACACTTCCGAAAAACCAATACAACGCCCACCCGGAACAATATATAAAGCTAAACGAACCGTTCACTGGGTACTTATCCATATAAAAATCCCTATTGATTTACCTGTTTTTACAAGGAAATAAAATGTGAAAAAAATATTTCTACATCCCATGGCCTTTCCCAACCATTTAAATGCTTCTCTTACAGGTCTAACACTTCCGAAAAACCAATACAACGCCCACCCGGACCAATATATAAAGCTAAACGAACCGTTCACTGGGTACTTATACGTACGAAAATCCCGATAGATTTACCTGATTTTACAAGGAAATAAAATGTGAAAAAAATATTTCTACATCCCATGGCCTTTCCCAACCATTTAAATTTTTCTCTTACAGGTCTAACACTTCCGAAAAACCAATACAACGCCCACCCGGAACAATATATAAAGCTAAACGAACCGTTCACTGGGTACTTATCCGTACGAAAATCCCTATTGATTTACCTGGTTTTACAAGGAAATAAAATGAAAAAAAAAATATTTCTACATCCCATGGCCTTTCCCAACCATTTAAATTTTTCTCTTACAGGTCTAACACTTCCGAAAAACCAAT
Source organism: Paroedura picta (assembly GCF_049243985.1). Classification (NCBI taxonomy): domain Eukaryota; kingdom Metazoa; phylum Chordata; class Lepidosauria; order Squamata; family Gekkonidae; genus Paroedura; species Paroedura picta. The sequence goes on from NC_135372.1 coordinate 21,927,328, forward strand.
ACAATGCCCACCCGGACCGATATATAAAGCTAAACGAACCGTTCACTGGGTACTTATACGTACGAAAATCCCTATTGATTTACCTGGTTTTACAAGGAAATAAAATGTGAAAAAAATATTTCTACATCCCATGGCCTTTCCCAACCATTTAAATTTTTCTCTTACAGGGCTAACACTTCCGAAAAACCAATACAACGCCCACCCGGACCAATATATAAAGCTAAACGAACCATTCACTGGGTATTTATCCATACGAAAATCCCTATTGATTTACCTGTTTTTACAAGGAAATAAAATGTGAAAAAATATTTCTACATCCCATGGCCTTTCCCAACCATTTAAATTTTTCTCTTACAGGTCTAACACTTCCGAAAAACCAATACAACACCCACCCGGAACAATATATAAAGCTAAACGTACCGTTCACTGGGTACTTATCCGTACGAAAATCCCTATTGATTTACCTGTTTTTACAAGGAATAAAATGTGAAAAAAATATTTCTATATCCCATGGCCTTTCCCAACCATTTAAATTTTTCTCTTACAGGGCTAACACTTCTGAAAAACCAATACAACGCCCACCCGGACCAATATATAAAGCTCAACGAACCGTTCACTGGGTACTTATCCGTACGAAAATCCCTATGGATTTACCTGTTTTTACAAGGAAATAAAATGTGAAAAAAATATTTCTACATCCTATGGCCTTTCCCAACCATTTAAATTTTTCTCTTACAGGTCTAACACTTCCGAAAAACCAATACAACGCCCACCCGGAACAATATATAAAGCTAAACGAACCGTTCACTGGGTACTTATCCGTACGAAAATCCCTATTGATTTACCTGGTTTTACAAGGAAATAAGATGTGAAAACAATATTTCTACATCCCATGGCCTTTCCCAACCATTTAAATTTTTCTCTTACAGGTCTAACACTTCCGAAAAACCAATACAACGCCCACCCGGACCAATATATAAAGCTAAACGAACCGTTCACTGGGTACTTATACGTACGAAAATCCCTATTGATTTACCTGTTTTTACAAGGAAATAAAATGTGAAAAAAATATTTCTACATCACATGGCCTTTCCCAACCATTTAAATTGTTCTCTTACAGGTCTAACACTTCCGAAAAACCAATACAACACCCACCCGGACCAATATATAAAGCTAAACGAACCGTTCACTGGGTACTTATATGTACGAAAATCCCTATTGATTTACCTGTTTTTACAAGGAAATAAAATGTGAAAAAAATATTTCTACATCCCATGGCCTTTCCCAACCATTTAGGTTTTTCGCTTACAGGGCTAACACTTCCGAAAAACCAATACAACGCCCACCCGGACCAATATATAAAGCTAAACGAACCGTTCACTGGGTACTTATCCGTACGAAAATCCCGATAGATTTACCTGTTTTTACAAGGAAATAAATTGTGAAAAAAATATTTCTACATCCCATGGCGTTTCCCAACCATTTAAATTTTTCTCTTACAGGTCTAACACTTCCGAAAAACCAATACAACGCCCACCCGGAACAATATATAAAGCTAAACGAACCGTTCACTGGGTACTTATCCGTACGAAAATCCCTATTGATTTACCTGGTTTTACAAGGAAATAAAATGAAAAAAAAATATTTCTACATCCCATGGCCTTTCCCAACCATTTAAATTTTTCTCTTACAGGTCTAACACTTCCGAAAAACCAATACAACGCCCACCCGGACCGATATATAAAGCTAAACGAACCGTTCACTGGGTACTTATACGTACGAAAATCCCTATTGATTTACCTGTTTTTACAAGGAAATAAAATGTGAAAAAAATATTTCTACATCACATGGCCTTTCCCAACCATTTAAATTTTTCTCTTACAGGGCTAACACTTCCGAAAAACCAATACAACGCCCACCCGGACCAATATATTAAGCTAAACGAACCATTCACTGGGTACTTATCCGTAAGAAAATCCCTATTGATTTACCTGTTTTTACAAGGAAATAAAATGTGAAAAAAATATTTCTACATCCCATGGCCTTTCCCAACCATTTAAATTTTTCTCTTACAGGTCTAACACTTCCGAAAAACCAATACAACGCCCACCCGGACCGATATATAAAGCTCAACGAACCGTTCACTGGGTACTTATCCATACGAAAATCCCTATGGATTTACCTGTTTTTACAAGGAAATAAAATGTGAAAAAAATATTTCTACATCGCATGGCCTTTCCCAACCATTTAAATTTTTCTCTTACAGGTCTAACACTTCCGAAAAACCAATACAACGCCCACCCGGAACAATATATAAAGCTAAACGAACCGTTCACTGGGTACTTATCCATATAAAAATCCCTATTGATTTACCTGTTTTTACAAGGAAATAAAATGTGAAAAAAATATTTCTACATCCTATGGCCTTTCCCAACCATTTAAATTCTTCTCTTACAGGTCTAACACTTCCGAAAAACCAATATAACGCCCACCCGGACCAATATATAAATCTAAACGAACCGTTCCCTGGGTACTTATCCGTACGAAAATCCCTATTGATTTACCTGGTTTTACAAGGAAATAAGATGTGAAAACAATATTTCTACATCCCATGGCCTTTCCCAACCATTTAAATTTTTCTCTTACAGGTCTAACACTTCCGAAAAACCAATACAACGCCCACCCGGACCAATATATAAAGCTAAACGAACCGTTCACTGGGTACTTATACGTACGAAAATACCTATTGATTTACCTGTTTTTACAAGGAAATAAAATGTGAAAAAAATATTTCTACATCACATGGCCTTTCCCAACCATTTAAATTTTTCTCTTACAGGTCTAACACTTCCGAAAAACCAATACAACACCCACCCGGACCATTATATAAAGCTAAACGAACCGTTTACTGGGTACTTATACGTACGAAAATCCCTATTGATTTACCTGTTTTTACAAGGAAATAAAATGTGAAAAAAATATTTCTACATCCCATGGCCTTTCCCAACCATTTAAGTTTTTCTCTTACAGGGCTAACACTTCCGAAAAACCAATACAACGCCCACCCGGAACAATATATAAAGCTAAACGAACCGTTCACTGGGTACTTATCCGTACGAAAATCCCGATAGATTTACCTGTTTTTACAAGGAAATAAAATGTGAAAAAAATATTTCTACATCCCATGGCCTTTCCCAACCATTTAAGTTTTTCTCTTACAGGGCTAACACTTCCGAAAAACCAATACAACGCCCACCCGGAACAATATATAAACCTAAACGAACCGTTCACTGGGTACTTATCCGTACGAAAATCCCGATAGATTTACCTGTTTTTACAAGGAAATAAAATGTGAAAAAAATATTTCTACATCCCATGGCCTTTCCAAACCATTTAAATTTTTCTCTTAAAGGGCTAACACTTCCGAAAAACCAATACAACGCCCACCCGGACCAATATATAAAGCTAAACGAACCGTTCACTGGGTACTTATCCGTACGAAAATCCCTATTGATTTACCTGTTTTTACAAGGAAATAAAATGTGAAAAAAATATTTCTACATCCCATGGCCTTTCCCAACCATTTAAATTTTTTTCTTACAGGGCTAACACTTCCGAAAAACCAATACAACGCCCACCCGGAACAATATATAAAGCTAAACGAACCGTTCACTGGGTACTTATCCGTACGAAAATCCCTATTGATTTACCTGGTTTTACAAGGAAATAAAATGAAAAAAAAATATTTCTACATCCCATGGCCTTTCCCAACCATTTAAATTTTTCTCTTACAGGTCTAACACTTCCGAAAAACCAATACAACGCCCACCCGGACCGATATATAAAGCTAAACGAACCGTTCACTGGGTACTTATACGTACGAAAATCCCTATTGATTTACCTGTTTTTACAAGGAAATAAAATGTGAAAAAAATATTTCTACATCCCATGGCCTTTCCCAACCATTTAAATTTTTCTCTTACAGGGCTAACACTTCCGAAAAACCAATACAACGCCCACCCGGACAAATATATAAAGCTAAACGAACCATTCACTGGGTATTTATCCGTACGAAAATCCCTATTGATTTACCTGTTTTTACAAGGAAATAAAATGTGAAAAAATATTTCTACATCCCATGGCCTTTCCCAACCATTTAAATTTTTCTCTTACAGGTCTAACATTCCCGAAAAACCAATACAACACCCACCTGGAATAATATATAAAGCTAAACGTACCGTTCACTGGGTAGTTATCCGTACGAAAATCCCTATTGATTTACCTGTTTTTACAAGGAATAAAATGTGAAAAAAAATTTTCTATATCTCATGGCCTTTCCCAACCATTTAAATTTTTCTCTTACAGGGCTAACACTTCCGAAAAACCAATACAACGCCCACCCGGACCAATATATAAAGCTCAACGAACCGTTCACTGGGTACTTATCCGTACGAAAATCCCTATGGATTTACCTGTTTTTACAAGGAAATAAAATGTGAAAAAAATATTTCAACATCGCATGGCCTTTCCCAACCATGTAAATTTTTCTCTTACAGGTCTAACACTTCCGAAAAACCAATAGAACGCCCACCCGGAACAATATATAAAGCTAAACGAACCGTTCACTGGGTACTTATCCATATAAATATCCCTATTGATTTACCTGTTTTTACAAGGAAATAAAATGTGAAAAAAATATTTCTACATCCTATGGCCTTTCCCAACCATTTAAATTCTTCTCTTACAGGTCTAACACTTCCGAAAAACCAATATAACGCCCACCCGGACCAATATATAAAGCTAAACGAACCGTTCACTGGGTACTTATCCGTACGAAAATCCCTATTGATTTACCTGGTTTTACAAGGAAATAAGATGTGAAAACAATATTTCTACATCCCATGGCCTTTCCCAACAATTTAAATTTTTTTCTTACAGGTCTAACACTTCCGAAAAACCAATACAACGCCCACCCGGACCAATATATAAAGCTAAACGAACCGTTCACTGGGTACTTATACGTACGAGAATCCCTATTGATTTACCTGTTTTTACAAGGAAATAAAATGTGAAAAAAATATTTCTACATCACATGGCCTTTCCCAACCATTTAAATTGTTCTCTTACAGGTCTAACACTTCCGAAAAACCAATACAACACCCACCCGGACCAATATATAAAGCTAAACGAACCGTTCACTGGGTACTTATACGTACGAAAATCCCTATTGATTTACCTGTTTTTACAAGGAAATAAAATGTGAAAAAAATATTTCTACATCCCATGGCCTTTCCCAACCATTTAAATTTTTCTCTTACAGGTCTAACACTTCCGAAAAACCAATACAACGCCCACCCGGAACAATATATAAAGCTAAACGAACCGTTCACTGGGTACTTCTCCGTACGAAAATCCCTATTGATTTACCTGTTTTTACAAGGAATAAAATGTGAAAAAAATATTTCTATATCCCATGGCCTTTCCCAACCATTTAAATTTTTCTCTTACAGGTGTAACACTTCCGAAAAACCAATACAACGCCCACCCGGAACAATATATAAAGCTAAACGAACCGTTCACTGGGTACTTATACGTACGAAAATCCCTATTGATTTACCTGTTTTTACAAGGAAATAAAATGTGAAAAAAATATTTCTACATCCCATGGCCTTTCACAACCATTTAAGTTTTTCTCTTACAGGGCTAACACTTCCGAAAAACCAATACAACGCCCACCCGGAACAATATATAAAGCTAAACGAACCGTTCACTGGGTACTTATCCGTACGAAAATCCCGATAGATTTACCTGTTTTTACAAGGAAATAAAATGTGAAAAAAATATTTCTACATCCCATGGCCTTTCCCAACCATTTAAATTTTTCTCTTACAGGTGTAACACTTCCGAAAAACCAATACAACGCCCACCCGGAACAATATATAAAGCTAAACGAACCGTTCACTGGGTACTTATACGTACGAAAATCCCTATTGATTTACCTGTTTTTACAAGGAAATAAAATGTGAAAAAAATATTTCTACATCCCATGGCCTTTCACAACCATTTAAGTTTTTCTCTTACAGGGCTAACACTTCCGAAAAACCAATACAACGCCCACCCGGAACAATATATAAAGCTAAACGAACCGTTCACTGGGTACTTATCCGTACGAAAATCCCGATAGATTTACCTGTTTTTACAAGGAAATAAAATGTGAAAAAAATATTTCTACATCCCATGGCCTTTCCCAACCATTTAAATTTTTCTCTTAAAGGGCTAACACTTCCGAAAAACCAATACAACGCCCACCCGGACCAATATATAAAGCTAAACGAACCGTTCACTGGGTACTTATACGTACGAAAATCCCTATTGATTTACCTGTTTTTACAAGGAAATAAAATGTGAGAAAAATATTTCTACATCCCATGGCCTTTCCCAACCATTTAAATTTTTCTCTTACAGGTCTAACACTTCCGAAAAACCAATACAACACCCACCCGGAACAATATATAAAGCTAAACGAACCGTTCACTGGGTACTTATCCGTACGAAAATCCCTATTGATTTACCTGTTTTTACAAGGAAATAAAATGTGAAAAAAATATTTCTATATACCATGGCCTTTCCCAACCATTTAAATTTTTCTCTTACAGGTGTAACACTTCCGAAAAACCAATACAACGCCCACCCGGAACAATATATAAAGCTAAACGAACCGTTCACTGGGTACTTATACGTACGAAAATCCCTATTGATTTACCTGTTTTTACAAGGAAATAAAATGTGAAAAAAATATTTCTACATCCCATGGCCTTTCCCAACCATTTAAATTTTTCTCTTACAGGGCTAACACTTCCGAAAAACCAATACAACGCCCACCCGGACCAATATATAAAGCTAAACGAACCGTTCACTGGGTACTTATCCGTACGAAAATCCCTATGGATTTACCTGTTTTTACAAGGAAATAAAATGTGAAAAAAATATTTCTACATCCCATGGCCTTTCCCAACCATTTAAATTTTTCTCTTACACGTCTAACACTTCCGAAAAACCAATACAACGCCCACCCGGAACAATATATAAAGCTAAACGAACCGTTCACTGGGTACTTATCCGTACGAAAATCCCTATTGATTTACCTGGTTTTACAAGGAAATAAAATATAAAAAAAATATTTCTACATCCCATGGCCTTTCCCAACCATTTAAATTTTTCTCTTACAGGTCTAACACTTCTGAAAAACCAATACAACGCCCAGCAGGACCAATATATAAAGCTAAACGAACCGTTCACTGGGTACTTATACGTACGAAAATCCCTATTGATTTACCTGTTTTTACAAGGAAATAAAATGTGAAAAAAATATTTCTACATCACATGGCCTTTCCCAACCATTTAAATTTTTCTCTTGAAAGGCTAACACTTCCGAAAAACCAATACAACACCCACCCGGACCAATATATAAAGCTAAACGAACCGTTCACTGGGTACTTATACGTACGAAAATCCCTATTGATTTACCTGTTTTTACAAGGAAATAAAATGTGAAAAAAATATTTCTACATCCCATGGCCTTTCCCAACCATTTAAATTTTTCGCTTACAGGGCTAACACTTCCGAAAAACCAATACAACGCCCACCCGGACCAATATATAAAGCTAAACGAACCGTTCACTGGGTACTTATCCATATGAAAATCCCTATTGATTTACCTGTTTTTACAAGGAAATAAAATGTGAAAAAAATATTTCTACATCCCATGGCCTTTCCCAACCATTTAAATTTTTCTCTTACAGGTCTAACACTTCTGAAAAACCAATACAACTCCCACCCGGAACAATATATAAAGCTAAACGAACCGTTCACTGGGTACTTATACGTACGAAAATCCCTATTGATTTACGTGTTTTTACAAGGAAATAAAATGTGAAAAAAATATTTCTACATCCCATGGCCTTTCCCAACCATTTAAATTTTTCTCTTAAAGGGCTAACACTTCCGAAAAACCAATACAACGCCCACCCGGAACAATATATAAAGCTAAACGAACCGTTCACTGGGTACTTATCCGTACGAAAATCCCTATTGATTTACCTGTTTTTACAAAGAAATAAAATGTGAAAAAAATATTTCTACATCCCATGGCCTTTCCCAACCATTTAAATTTTTCTCTTACAGGTCTAACACTTCCGAAAAACCAATAGAACGCCCACCCGGAACAATATATAAAGCTAAACGAACCGTTCACTGGGTACTTATCCATATAAATATCCCTATTGATTTACCTGTTTTTACAAGGAAATAAAATGTGAAAAAAATATTTCTACATCCTATGGCCTTTCCCAACCATTTAAATTCTTCTCTTACAGGTCTAACACTTCCGAAAAACCAATATAACGCCCACCCGGACCAATATATAAAGCTAAACGAACCGTTCACTGGGTACTTATCCGTACGAAAATCCCTATTGATTTACCTGGTTTTACAAGGAAATAAGATGTGAAAACAATATTTCTACATCCCATGGCCTTTCCCAACAATTTAAATTTTTTTCTTACAGGTCTAACACTTCCGAAAAACCAATACAACGCCCACCCGGACCAATATATAAAGCTAAACGAACCGTTCACTGGGTACTTATACGTACGAGAATCCCTATTGATTTACCTGTTTTTACAAGGAAATAAAATGTGAAAAAAATATTTCTACATCACATGGCCTTTCCCAACCATTTAAATTGTTCTCTTACAGGTCTAACACTTCCGAAAAACCAATACAACACCCACCCGGACCAATATATAAAGCTAAACGAACCGTTCACTGGGTACTTATACGTACGAAAATCCCTATTGATTTACCTGTTTTTACAAGGAAATAAAATGTGAAAAAAATATTTCTACATCCCATGGCCTTTCCCAACCATTTAAATTTTTCTCTTACAGGTCTAACACTTCCGAAAAACCAATACAACGCCCACCCGGAACAATATATAAAGCTAAACGAACCGTTCACTGGGTACTTCTCCGTACGAAAATCCCTATTGATTTACCTGTTTTTACAAGGAATAAAATGTGAAAAAAATATTTCTATATCCCATGGCCTTTCCCAACCATTTAAATTTTTCTCTTACAGGTGTAACACTTCCGAAAAACCAATACAACGCCCACCCGGAACAATATATAAAGCTAAACGAACCGTTCACTGGGTACTTATACGTACGAAAATCCCTATTGATTTACCTGTTTTTACAAGGAAATAAAATGTGAAAAAAATATTTCTACATCCCATGGCCTTTCACAACCATTTAAGTTTTTCTCTTACAGGGCTAACACTTCCGAAAAACCAATACAACGCCCACCCGGAACAATATATAAAGCTAAACGAACCGTTCACTGGGTACTTATCCGTACGAAAATCCCGATAGATTTACCTGTTTTTACAAGGAAATAAAATGTGAAAAAAATATTTCTACATCCCATGGCCTTTCCCAACCATTTAAATTTTTCTCTTACAGGTGTAACACTTCCGAAAAACCAATACAACGCCCACCCGGAACAATATATAAAGCTAAACGAACCGTTCACTGGGTACTTATACGTACGAAAATCCCTATTGATTTACCTGTTTTTACAAGGAAATAAAATGTGAAAAAAATATTTCTACATCCCATGGCCTTTCACAACCATTTAAGTTTTTCTCTTACAGGGCTAACACTTCCGAAAAACCAATACAACGCCCACCCGGAACAATATATAAAGCTAAACGAACCGTTCACTGGGTACTTATCCGTACGAAAATCCCGATAGATTTACCTGTTTTTACAAGGAAATAAAATGTGAAAAAAATATTTCTACATCCCATGGCCTTTCCCAACCATTTAAATTTTTCTCTTAAAGGGCTAACACTTCCGAAAAACCAATACAACGCCCACCCGGACCAATATATAAAGCTAAACGAACCGTTCACTGGGTACTTATACGTACGAAAATCCCTATTGATTTACCTGTTTTTACAAGGAAATAAAATGTGAGAAAAATATTTCTACATCCCATGGCCTTTCCCAACCATTTAAATTTTTCTCTTACAGGTCTAACACTTCCGAAAAACCAATACAACACCCACCCGGAACAATATATAAAGCTAAACGAACCGTTCACTGGGTACTTATCCGTACGAAAATCCCTATTGATTTACCTGTTTTTACAAGGAAATAAAATGTGAAAAAAATATTTCTATATACCATGGCCTTTCCCAACCATTTAAATTTTTCTCTTACAGGTGTAACACTTCCGAAAAACCAATACAACGCCCACCCGGAACAATATATAAAGCTAAACGAACCGTTCACTGGGTACTTATACGTACGAAAATCCCTATTGATTTACCTGTTTTTACAAGGAAATAAAATGTGAAAAAAATATTTCTACATCCCATGGCCTTTCCCAACCATTTAAATTTTTCTCTTACAGGGCTAACACTTCCGAAAAACCAATACAACGCCCACCCGGACCAATATATAAAGCTAAACGAACCGTTCACTGGGTACTTATCCGTACGAAAATCCCTATGGATTTACCTGTTTTTACAAGGAAATAAAATGTGAAAAAAATATTTCTACATCCCATGGCCTTTCCCAACCATTTAAATTTTTCTCTTACACGTCTAACACTTCCGAAAAACCAATACAACGCCCACCCGGAACAATATATAAAGCTAAACGAACCGTTCACTGGGTACTTATCCGTACGAAAATCCCTATTGATTTACCTGGTTTTACAAGGAAATAAAATATAAAAAAAATATTTCTACATCCCATGGCCTTTCCCAACCATTTAAATTTTTCTCTTACAGGTCTAACACTTCTGAAAAACCAATACAACGCCCAGCAGGACCAATATATAAAGCTAAACGAACCGTTCACTGGGTACTTATACGTACGAAAATCCCTATTGATTTACCTGTTTTTACAAGGAAATAAAATGTGAAAAAAATATTTCTACATCACATGGCCTTTCCCAACCATTTAAATTTTTCTCTTGAAAGGCTAACACTTCCGAAAAACCAATACAACACCCACCCGGACCAATATATAAAGCTAAACGAACCGTTCACTGGGTACTTATACGTACGAAAATCCCTATTGATTTACCTGTTTTTACAAGGAAATAAAATGTGAAAAAAATATTTCTACATCCCATGGCCTTTCCCAACCATTTAAATTTTTCGCTTACAGGGCTAACACTTCCGAAAAACCAATACAACGCCCACCCGGACCAATATATAAAGCTAAACGAACCGTTCACTGGGTACTTATCCATATGAAAATCCCTATTGATTTACCTGTTTTTACAAGGAAATAAAATGTGAAAAAAATATTTCTACATCCCATGGCCTTTCCCAACCATTTAAATTTTTCTCTTACAGGTCTAACACTTCTGAAAAACCAATACAACTCCCACCCGGAACAATATATAAAGCTAAACGAACCGTTCACTGGGTACTTATACGTACGAAAATCCCTATTGATTTACGTGTTTTTACAAGGAAATAAAATGTGAAAAAAATATTTCTACATCCCATGGCCTTTCCCAACCATTTAAATTTTTCTCTTAAAGGGCTAACACTTCCGAAAAACCAATACAACGCCCACCCGGAACAATATATAAAGCTAAACGAACCGTTCACTGGGTACTTATCCGTACGAAAATCCCTATTGATTTACCTGTTTTTACAAAGAAATAAAATGTGAAAAAAATATTTCTACATCCCATGGCCTTTCCCAACCATTTAAATTTTTCTCTTACAGGTCTAACACTTCCGAAAAACCAATACAACGCCCACCCGGAACAATATATAAAGCTAAACGAACCGTTCACTGGGTACTTATCCGTACGAAAATCCCTATTGATTTACCTGTTTTTACAAGGAATAAAATGTGAAAAAAATATTTCTATATACCATGGCCTTTCCCAACCATTTAAATTTTTCTCTTACAGGTCTAACACTTCCGAAAAACCAATACAACGCCCACCCGGAACAATATATAAAGCTAAACGAACCGTTCACTGGGTACTTATCCATATAAAAATCCCTATGGATTTACCTGTTTTTACAAGGAAATAAAATGTGAAAAATATATTTCTACATCCCATGGCCTTTCCCAACCATTTAAATTTTTCTCTTACAGGTGTAACACTTCCGAAAAACCAATACACCGCCCACCCGGAACAATATATAAAGCTAAACGAACCGTTCACTGGGTACTTATACGTACGAAAAATCCTATTGATTTACCTGTTTTTACAAGGAAATAAAATGTGAAAAAAATATTTCTACATCCCATGGCCTTTCGCAACCATTTAAATTTTTCTCTTACAGGGCTAACACTTCCGAAAAACCAATACAACGCCCACCCGGACCAATATATAAAGCTAAACGAACCGTTCACTGGGTACTTATCCGTACCAAAATCCCTATGGATTTACCTGTTTTTACAAGGAAATAAAATGTGAAAAAAATATTTCTACATCCCATGGCCTTTCCCAACCATTTAAATTTTTCTCTTACAGGTCTAACACTTCTGAAAAACCAATACAACGCCCACCCGGAACAATATATAAAGCTAAACGAACCGTTCACTGGGTACGTATCCATATAAAAATCCCTATGGATTTACCTGTTTTTACAAGGAAATAAAATGTGAAAAAAATATTTCTACATCCCATGGCCTTTCCCAACCATTTAAATTCTTCTCTTAGAGGTCTAACACTTCCGAAAAACCAATACAACGCCCACCCGGACCAATATATAAAGCTAAACGAACCGTACACTGGGTACTTATCCGTACGAAAATCCCTATTGATTTACCTGTTTTTACAAGGAATAAAATGTGAAAAAAATATTTCTATATCCCATGGCCTTTCCCAACCATTTAAATTTTTCTCTTACAGGTGTAACACTTCCGAAAAACCAATACAACGCCCACCCGGAACAATATATAAAGCTAAACGAACCGTTCACTGGGTACTTATCCATATAAAAATCCCTATGGATTTACCTGTTTTTACAAGGAAATAAAATGTGAAAAATATATTTCTACATCCCATGGCCTTTCCCAACCATTTAAATTTTTCTCTTACAGGTGTAACACTTCCGAAAAACCAATACACCGCCCACCCGGAACAATATATAAAGCTAAACGAACCGTTCACTGGGTACTTATACGTACGAAAAATCCTATTGATTTACCTGTTTTTACAAGGAAATAAAATGTGAAAAAAATATTTCTACATCCCATGGCCTTTCGCAACCATTTAAATTTTTCTCTTACAGGGCTAACACTTCCGAAAAACCAATACAACGCCCACCCGGACCAATATATAAAGCTAAACGAACCGTTCACTGGGTACTTATCCGTACCAAAATCCCTATGGATTTACCTGTTTTTACAAGGAAATAAAATGTGAAAAAAATATTTCTACATCCCATGGCCTTTCCCAACCATTTAAATTTTTCTCTTACAGGTCTAACACTTCTGAAAAACCAATACAACGCCCACCCGGAACAATATATAAAGCTAAACGAACCGTTCACTGGGTACGTATCCATATAAAAATCCCTATGGATTTACCTGTTTTTACAAGGAAATAAAATGTGAAAAAAATATTTCTACATCCCATGGCCTTTCCCAACCATTTAAATTCTTCTCTTAGAGGTCTAACACTTCCGAAAAACCAATACAACGCCCACCCGGACCAATATATAAAGCTAAACGAACCGTACACTGGGTACTTATCCGTACGAAAATCCCTATTGATTTACCTGTTTTTACAAGGAATAAAATGTGAAAAAAATATTTCTATATCCCATGGCCTTTCCCAACCATTTAAATTTTTCTCTTACAGGTGTAACACTTCCGAAAAACCAATACAACGCCCACCCGGAACAATATATAAAGCTAAACGAACCGTTCACTGGGTACTTATACGTACGAAAATCCCTATTGGTTTACCTGTTTTTACAAGGAAATAAAATGTGAAAAAAATATTTCTACATCCCATGGCCTTTCCCAACCATTTAAATTTTTTTCTTACAGGGCTAACACTTCCGAAAAACCAATACAACGCCCACCCGGAACAATATATAAAGCTAAACGAACCGTTCACTGGGTACTTATCCGTACGAAAATCCCTATTGATTTACCTGGTTTTACAAGGAAATAAAATGAAAAAAAAATATTTCTACATCCCATGGCCTTTCCCAACCATTTAAATTTTTCTCTTACAGGTCTAACACTTCCGAAAAACCAATACAACGCCCACCCGGACCGATATATAAAGCTAAACGAACCGTTCACTGGGTACTTATACGTACGAAAATCCCTATTGATTTACCTGTTTTTACAAGGAAATAAAATGTGAAAAAAATATTTCTACATCCCATGGCCTTTCCCAACCATTTAAATTTTTCTCTTACAGGGCTAACACTTCCGAAAAACCAATACAACGCCCACCCGGACAAATATATAAAGCTAAACGAACCATTCACTGGGTATTTATCCGTACGAAAATCCCTATTGATTTACCTGTTTTTACAAGGAAATAAAATGTGAAAAAATATTTCTACATCCCATGGCCTTTCCCAACCATTTAAATTTTTCTCTTACAGGTCTAACATTCCCGAAAAACCAATACAACACCCACCTGGAATAATATATAAAGCTAAACGTACCGTTCACTGGGTAGTTATCCGTACGAAAATCCCTATTGATTTACCTGTTTTTACAAGGAATAAAATGTGAAAAAAAATTTTCTATATCTCATGGCCTTTCCCAACCATTTAAATTTTTCTCTTACAGGGCTAACACTTCCGAAAAACCAATACAACGCCCACCCGGACCAATATATAAAGCTCAACGAACCGTTCACTGGGTACTTATCCGTACGAAAATCCCTATGGATTTACCTGTTTTTACAAGGAAATAAAATGTGAAAAAAATATTTCAACATCGCATGGCCTTTCCCAACCATGTAAATTTTTCTCTTACAGGTCTAACACTTCCGAAAAACCAATAGAACGCCCACCCGGAACAATATATAAAGCTAAACGAACCGTTCACTGGGTACTTATCCATATAAATATCCCTATTGATTTACCTGTTTTTACAAGGAAATAAAATGTGAAAAAAATATTTCTACATCCTATGGCCTTTCCCAACCATTTAAATTCTTCTCTTACAGGTCTAACACTTCCGAAAAACCAATATAACGCCCACCCGGACCAATATATAAAGCTAAACGAACCGTTCACTGGGTACTTATCCGTACGAAAATCCCTATTGATTTACCTGGTTTTACAAGGAAATAAGATGTGAAAACAATATTTCTACATCCCATGGCCTTTCCCAACAATTTAAATTTTTTTCTTACAGGTCTAACACTTCCGAAAAACCAATACAACGCCCACCCGGACCAATATATAAAGCTAAACGAACCGTTCACTGGGTACTTATACGTACGAGAATCCCTATTGATTTACCTGTTTTTACAAGGAAATAAAATGTGAAAAAAATATTTCTACATCACATGGCCTTTCCCAACCATTTAAATTGTTCTCTTACAGGTCTAACACTTCCGAAAAACCAATACAACACCCACCCGGACCAATATATAAAGCTAAACGAACCGTTCACTGGGTACTTATACGTACGAAAATCCCTATTGATTTACCTGTTTTTACAAGGAAATAAAATGTGAAAAAAATATTTCTACATCCCATGGCCTTTCCCAACCATTTAAATTTTTCTCTTACAGGTCTAACACTTCCGAAAAACCAATACAACGCCCACCCGGAACAATATATAAAGCTAAACGAACCGTTCACTGGGTACTTCTCCGTACGAAAATCCCTATTGATTTACCTGTTTTTACAAGGAATAAAATGTGAAAAAAATATTTCTATATCCCATGGCCTTTCCCAACCATTTAAATTTTTCTCTTACAGGTGTAACACTTCCGAAAAACCAATACAACGCCCACCCGGAACAATATATAAAGCTAAACGAACCGTTCACTGGGTACTTATACGTACGAAAATCCCTATTGATTTACCTGTTTTTACAAGGAAATAAAATGTGAAAAAAATATTTCTACATCCCATGGCCTTTCACAACCATTTAAGTTTTTCTCTTACAGGGCTAACACTTCCGAAAAACCAATACAACGCCCACCCGGAACAATATATAAAGCTAAACGAACCGTTCACTGGGTACTTATCCGTACGAAAATCCCGATAGATTTACCTGTTTTTACAAGGAAATAAAATGTGAAAAAAATATTTCTACATCCCATGGCCTTTCCCAACCATTTAAATTTTTCTCTTACAGGTGTAACACTTCCGAAAAACCAATACAACGCCCACCCGGAACAATATATAAAGCTAAACGAACCGTTCACTGGGTACTTATACGTACGAAAATCCCTATTGATTTACCTGTTTTTACAAGGAAATAAAATGTGAAAAAAATATTTCTACATCCCATGGCCTTTCACAACCATTTAAGTTTTTCTCTTACAGGGCTAACACTTCCGAAAAACCAATACAACGCCCACCCGGAACAATATATAAAGCTAAACGAACCGTTCACTGGGTACTTATCCGTACGAAAATCCCGATAGATTTACCTGTTTTTACAAGGAAATAAAATGTGAAAAAAATATTTCTACATCCCATGGCCTTTCCCAACCATTTAAATTTTTCTCTTAAAGGGCTAACACTTCCGAAAAACCAATACAACGCCCACCCGGACCAATATATAAAGCTAAACGAACCGTTCACTGGGTACTTATACGTACGAAAATCCCTATTGATTTACCTGTTTTTACAAGGAAATAAAATGTGAGAAAAATATTTCTACATCCCATGGCCTTTCCCAACCATTTAAATTTTTCTCTTACAGGTCTAACACTTCCGAAAAACCAATACAACACCCACCCGGAACAATATATAAAGCTAAACGAACCGTTCACTGGGTACTTATCCGTACGAAAATCCCTATTGATTTACCTGTTTTTACAAGGAAATAAAATGTGAAAAAAATATTTCTATATACCATGGCCTTTCCCAACCATTTAAATTTTTCTCTTACAGGTGTAACACTTCCGAAAAACCAATACAACGCCCACCCGGAACAATATATAAAGCTAAACGAACCGTTCACTGGGTACTTATACGTACGAAAATCCCTATTGATTTACCTGTTTTTACAAGGAAATAAAATGTGAAAAAAATATTTCTACATCCCATGGCCTTTCCCAACCATTTAAATTTTTCTCTTACAGGGCTAACACTTCCGAAAAACCAATACAACGCCCACCCGGACCAATATATAAAGCTAAACGAACCGTTCACTGGGTACTTATCCGTACGAAAATCCCTATGGATTTACCTGTTTTTACAAGGAAATAAAATGTGAAAAAAATATTTCTACATCCCATGGCCTTTCCCAACCATTTAAATTTTTCTCTTACACGTCTAACACTTCCGAAAAACCAATACAACGCCCACCCGGAACAATATATAAAGCTAAACGAACCGTTCACTGGGTACTTATCCGTACGAAAATCCCTATTGATTTACCTGGTTTTACAAGGAAATAAAATATAAAAAAAATATTTCTACATCCCATGGCCTTTCCCAACCATTTAAATTTTTCTCTTACAGGTCTAACACTTCTGAAAAACCAATACAACGCCCAGCAGGACCAATATATAAAGCTAAACGAACCGTTCACTGGGTACTTATACGTACGAAAATCCCTATTGATTTACCTGTTTTTACAAGGAAATAAAATGTGAAAAAAATATTTCTACATCACATGGCCTTTCCCAACCATTTAAATTTTTCTCTTGAAAGGCTAACACTTCCGAAAAACCAATACAACACCCACCCGGACCAATATATAAAGCTAAACGAACCGTTCACTGGGTACTTATACGTACGAAAATCCCTATTGATTTACCTGTTTTTACAAGGAAATAAAATGTGAAAAAAATATTTCTACATCCCATGGCCTTTCCCAACCATTTAAATTTTTCGCTTACAGGGCTAACACTTCCGAAAAACCAATACAACGCCCACCCGGACCAATATATAAAGCTAAACGAACCGTTCACTGGGTACTTATCCATATGAAAATCCCTATTGATTTACCTGTTTTTACAAGGAAATAAAATGTGAAAAAAATATTTCTACATCCCATGGCCTTTCCCAACCATTTAAATTTTTCTCTTACAGGTCTAACACTTCTGAAAAACCAATACAACTCCCACCCGGAACAATATATAAAGCTAAACGAACCGTTCACTGGGTACTTATACGTACGAAAATCCCTATTGATTTACGTGTTTTTACAAGGAAATAAAATGTGAAAAAAATATTTCTACATCCCATGGCCTTTCCCAACCATTTAAATTTTTCTCTTAAAGGGCTAACACTTCCGAAAAACCAATACAACGCCCACCCGGAACAATATATAAAGCTAAACGAACCGTTCACTGGGTACTTATCCGTACGAAAATCCCTATTGATTTACCTGTTTTTACAAAGAAATAAAATGTGAAAAAAATATTTCTACATCCCATGGCCTTTCCCAACCATTTAAATTTTTCTCTTACAGGTCTAACACTTCCGAAAAACCAATACAACGCCCACCCGGAACAATATATAAAGCTAAACGAACCGTTCACTGGGTACTTATCCGTACGAAAATCCCTATTGATTTACCTGTTTTTACAAGGAATAAAATGTGAAAAAAATATTTCTATATACCATGGCCTTTCCCAACCATTTAAATTTTTCTCTTACAGGTCTAACACTTCCGAAAAACCAATACAACGCCCACCCGGAACAATATATAAAGCTAAACGAACCGTTCACTGGGTACTTATCCATATAAAAATCCCTATGGATTTACCTGTTTTTACAAGGAAATAAAATGTGAAAAATATATTTCTACATCCCATGGCCTTTCCCAACCATTTAAATTTTTCTCTTACAGGTGTAACACTTCCGAAAAACCAATACACCGCCCACCCGGAACAATATATAAAGCTAAACGAACCGTTCACTGGGTACTTATACGTACGAAAAATCCTATTGATTTACCTGTTTTTACAAGGAAATAAAATGTGAAAAAAATATTTCTACATCCCATGGCCTTTCGCAACCATTTAAATTTTTCTCTTACAGGGCTAACACTTCCGAAAAACCAATACAACGCCCACCCGGACCAATATATAAAGCTAAACGAACCGTTCACTGGGTACTTATCCGTACCAAAATCCCTATGGATTTACCTGTTTTTACAAGGAAATAAAATGTGAAAAAAATATTTCTACATCCCATGGCCTTTCCCAACCATTTAAATTTTTCTCTTACAGGTCTAACACTTCTGAAAAACCAATACAACGCCCACCCGGAACAATATATAAAGCTAAACGAACCGTTCACTGGGTACGTATCCATATAAAAATCCCTATGGATTTACCTGTTTTTACAAGGAAATAAAATGTGAAAAAAATATTTCTACATCCCATGGCCTTTCCCAACCATTTAAATTCTTCTCTTAGAGGTCTAACACTTCCGAAAAACCAATACAACGCCCACCCGGACCAATATATAAAGCTAAACGAACCGTACACTGGGTACTTATCCGTACGAAAATCCCTATTGATTTACCTGTTTTTACAAGGAATAAAATGTGAAAAAAATATTTCTATATCCCATGGCCTTTCCCAACCATTTAAATTTTTCTCTTACAGGTGTAACACTTCCGAAAAACCAATACAACGCCCACCCGGAACAATATATAAAGCTAAACGAACCGTTCACTGGGTACTTATCCATATAAAAATCCCTATGGATTTACCTGTTTTTACAAGGAAATAAAATGTGAAAAATATATTTCTACATCCCATGGCCTTTCCCAACCATTTAAATTTTTCTCTTACAGGTGTAACACTTCCGAAAAACCAATACACCGCCCACCCGGAACAATATATAAAGCTAAACGAACCGTTCACTGGGTACTTATACGTACGAAAAATCCTATTGATTTACCTGTTTTTACAAGGAAATAAAATGTGAAAAAAATATTTCTACATCCCATGGCCTTTCGCAACCATTTAAATTTTTCTCTTACAGGGCTAACACTTCCGAAAAACCAATACAACGCCCACCCGGACCAATATATAAAGCTAAACGAACCGTTCACTGGGTACTTATCCGTACCAAAATCCCTATGGATTTACCTGTTTTTACAAGGAAATAAAATGTGAAAAAAATATTTCTACATCCCATGGCCTTTCCCAACCATTTAAATTTTTCTCTTACAGGTCTAACACTTCTGAAAAACCAATACAACGCCCACCCGGAACAATATATAAAGCTAAACGAACCGTTCACTGGGTACGTATCCATATAAAAATCCCTATGGATTTACCTGTTTTTACAAGGAAATAAAATGTGAAAAAAATATTTCTACATCCCATGGCCTTTCCCAACCATTTAAATTCTTCTCTTAGAGGTCTAACACTTCCGAAAAACCAATACAACGCCCACCCGGACCAATATATAAAGCTAAACGAACCGTACACTGGGTACTTATCCGTACGAAAATCCCTATTGATTTACCTGTTTTTACAAGGAATAAAATGTGAAAAAAATATTTCTATATCCCATGGCCTTTCCCAACCATTTAAATTTTTCTCTTACAGGTGTAACACTTCCGAAAAACCAATACAACGCCCACCCGGAACAATATATAAAGCTAAACGAACCGTTCACTGGGTACTTATACGTACGAAAATCCCTATTGGTTTACCTGTTTTTACAAGGAAATAAAATGTGAAAAAAATATTTCTACATCCCATGGCCTTTCCCAACCATTTAAATTTTTCTCTTACAGGGCTAACACTTCCGAAAAACCAATACAACGCCCACCCGGACCAATATATAAAGCTAAACGAACCGTTCACTGGGTACTTATCCGTACGAAAATCCCTATGGATTTACCTGTTTTTACAAGGAAATAAAATGTGAAAAAAATATTTCTACATCCCATGGCCTTTCCCAACCATTTAAATTTTTCTCTTACAGGTATAACACTTCCGAAAAACCAATACAACGCCCACCCGGAACAATATATAAAGCTAAACGAACCGTTCACTGGGTACTTATACGTACGAAAATCCCTATTGATTTACCTGGTTTTACAAGGAAATAAAATTAAAAAAAAATATTTCTACATCCCATGGCCTTTCCCAACCATTTAAATTTTTCTCTTACAGGTCTAACACTTCTGAAAAACCAATACAACGCCCACCCGGACCAATATATAAAGCTAAACGAACCGTTCACTGGGTACTTATACGTACGAAAATCCCTATTGATTTACCTGTTTTTACAAGGAAATAAAATGTGAAAAAAATATTTCTACATCACATGGCCTTTCCGAACCATTTAAATTTTTCTCTTGAAAGGCTAACACTTCCGAAAAACCAATACAACACCCACCCGGACCAATATATAAAGCTAAACGAACCGTTCACTGGGTACTTATACGTACGAAAATCCCTATTGATTTACCTGTTTTTACAAGGAAATAAAATGTGAAAAAAATATTTCTACATCCCATGGCCTTTCCCAACCATTTAAGTTTTTCTCTTAAAGGGCTAACACTTCCGAAAAACCAATACAACGCCCACCCGGAACAATATATAAAGCTAAACCAACCGTTCACTGGGTACTTATACGTACGAAAATCCCTATTGATTTACCTGTTTTAACAAGGAAATAAAATGTGAAAAAAATATTTCTACATCCCATGGCCTTTCCCAACCATTTAAATTTTTCGCTTACAGGGCTAACACTTCCGAAAAACCAATACAACGCCCACCCGGACCAATATATAAAGCTAAACGAACCGTTCACTGGGTACTTATCCATATGAAAATCCCTATTGATTTACCTGTTTTTACAAGGAAATAAAATGTGAAAAAAATATTTCTACATCCCATGGCCTTTCCCAACCATTTAAATTTTTCTCTTACAGGTCTAACACTTCTGAAAAACCAATACAACTCCCACCCGGAACAATATATAAAGCTAAACGAACCGTTCACTGGGTACTTATCCGTACGAAAATCCCGATAGATTTACCTGTTTTTACAAGGAAATAAAATGTGAAAAAAATATTTCTACATCCCATGGCCTTTCCCAACCATTTAAATTTTTCTCTTACAGGTCTAACACTTCTGAAAAACCAATACAACGCCCACCCGGACCAATATATAAAGCTAAACGAACCGTTCACTGGGTACTTATACGTACGAAAATCCCTATTGATTTACCTGTTTTTACAAGGAAATAAAATGTGAAAAAAATATTTCTACATCACATGGCCTTTCCGAACCATTTAAATTTTTCTCTTGAAAGGCTAACACTTCCGAAAAACCAATACAACACCCACCCGGACCAATATATAAAGCTAAACGAACCGTTCACTGGGTACTTATACGTACGAAAATCCCTATTGATTTACCTGTTTTTACAAGGAAATAAAATGTGAAAAAAATATTTCTACATCCCATGGCCTTTCCCAACCATTTAAGTTTTTCTCTTAAAGGGCTAACACTTCCGAAAAACCAATACAACGCCCACCCGGAACAATATATAAAGCTAAACCAACCGTTCACTGGGTACTTATACGTACGAAAATCCCTATTGATTTACCTGTTTTAACAAGGAAATAAAATGTGAAAAAAATATTTCTACATCCCATGGCCTTTCCCAACCATTTAAATTTTTCGCTTACAGGGCTAACACTTCCGAAAAACCAATACAACGCCCACCCGGACCAAAATATAAAGCTAAACGAACCGTTCACTGGGTACTTATCCATATGAAAATCCCTATTGATTTACCTGTTTTTACAAGGAAATAAAATGTGAAAAAAATATTTCTACATCCCATGGCCTTTCCCAACCATTTAAATTTTTCTCTTACAGGTCTAACACTTCTGAAAAACCAATACAACTCCCACCCGGAACAATATATAAAGCTAAACGAACCGTTCACTGGGTACTTATCCGTACGAAAATCCCGATAGATTTACCTGTTTTTACAAGGAAATAAAATGTGAAAAAAATATTTCTACATCCCATGGCCTTTCCCAATCATTTAAATTTTTCTCTTAAAGGGCTAACACTTCCGAAAAACCAATACAACGCCCACCCGGAACAATATATAAAGCTAAACCAACCGTTCACTGGGTACTTATCCGTACGAAAATCCCTATTGATTTACCTGTATTTACAAGGAAATAAAATGTGAAAAAAATATTTCTACGTCCCATGGCCTTTCCTAACCATTTAAATTTTTCTCTTACAAGTCTAACACTTCCGAAAAACCAATACAACGCCCACCCGGAACAATATATAAAGCTAAACGAACCGTTCACTGGGTACTTATCCGTACGAAAATCCCTGTTGATTTACCTGTTTTTACAAGGAAATAAAATGTGAAAAAAATATTTCTACATCCCATGGCCTTTCCCAACCATTTAAATTTTTCTCTTAAAGGGCTAACACTTCCGAAAAACCAATACAACGCCCACCCGGACCAATGTATAAAGCTAAACGAACCGTTCACTGGGTACTTATACGTACGAAAATCCCTATTGATTTACCTGTTTTTACAAGGAAATAAAATGTGAAAAAAATATTTCTACATACCATGGCCTTTCCCAACCAATTAAATTTTTCTCTTACAGGTCTAACACTTCCGAAAAACCAATACAACGCCCACCCGGAACAATATATAAAGCTAAACGAACCGTTCACTGGGTACTTATCCGTACGAAAATCCCTATTGATTTACCTGGTTTTACAAGGAAATAAAATGTGAAAAAAAATTTTCTAAATCCCATGGCCTTTCCCAACCATTTAAATTTTTCTCTTACAGGTCTAACACTTCCGAAAAAACAATACAACGCCCACCCGGAACAATATATAAAGCTAAACCAACCGTTCACTGGGTACTTATCCGTACGAAAATCCCTATTGATTTACCTGTTTTTACAAAGAAATAAAATGTGAAAAAAATATTTCTACATCCCATGGCCTTTCCCAACCATTTAAATTTTTCTCTTACAGGTCTAACACTTCCGAAAAACCAATACAACGCCCACCCGGAACAATATATAAAGCTAAATGAACCGTTCACTGGGTACTTATACGTACGAAAATCCCTATTGATTTACCTGTTTTTACAAGGAAATAAAATGTGAAAAAAATATTTCTACATCCCATGGCCTTTCCCAACCATTTAAATTTTTCTCTTACAGGGCTAACACTTCCGAAAAACCAATACAACGCCCACCCGGACCAATATATAAAGCTAAACGAACCGTTCACTGGGTACTTATCCGTACCAAAATCCCTATGGATTTACCTGTTTTTACAAGGAAATAAAATGTGAAAAAAATATTTCTACATCCCATGGCCTTTCCCAACCATTTAAATTTTTTTCTTACAGGTCTAACACTTCCGAAAAACCAATACAACGCCCACCCGGAACAATATATAAAGCTAAACGAACTGTTCACTGGGTACTTATCCGTACGAAAATCCCTATTGATTTACCTGTTTTTACAAGGAAATAAAATGTGAAAAAAATATTTCTACATCCCATGGCCTTTCCCAACCATTTAAATTTTTCTCTTACAGGTCTAACACTTCCGAAAAACCAATACAACGCCCACCCGGAACAATATATAAAGCTAAACGAACCGTTCACTGGGTACTTATCCGTACGAAAATCCCTATGGATTTACCTGTTTTTACAAGGAAATAAAATGTGAAAAAAATATTTCTACATCCCATGGCCTTTCCCAACCATTTAAATTTTTCTCTTACAGGTCTAACACTTCCGAAAAACCAATACAACGCCCACCCGGAACAATATATAAAGCTAAACGAACCGTTCACTGGGTACTTATCCATACGAAAATCCCTATTGATTTACCTGGTTTTACAAGGAAATAAAATTAAAAAAAAATATTTCTACATCCCATGGCCTTTCTCAACCATTTAAATTTTTCTCTTACAGGTCTAACACTTCTGAAAAACCAATACAACGCCCACCCGGACCAATATATAAAGCTAAACGAACCGTTCACTGGGTACTTATCCGTACGAAAATCCCTATTGATTTACCTGTTTTTACAAGGAAATAAAATGTGAAAAAAATATTTCTACATCCCATGGCCTTTCCCAACCATTTAAATTTTTCTCTTAAAGGGCTAACACTTCCGAAAAACCAATACAACGCCCACCCGGAACAATATATAAAGCTAAACGAACCGTTCACTGGGTACTTATCCGTACGAAAATCCCTATTGATTTACCTGTTTTTACAAAGAAATAAAATGTGAAAAAAATATTTCTACATCCCATGGCCTTTCCCAACCATTTAAATTTTTCTCTTACAGGTCTAACACTTCCGAAAAACCAATACAACGCCCACCCGGAACAATATATAAAGCTAAACGAACCGTTCACTGGGTACTTATCCGTACGAAAATCCCTATTGATTTACCTGTTTTTACAAGGAATAAAATGTGAAAAAAATATTTCTATATACCATGGCCTTTCCCAACCATTTAAATTTTTCTCTTACAGGTCTAACACTTCCGAAAAACCAATACAACGCCCACCCGGAACAATATATAAAGCTAAACGAACCGTTCACTGGGTACTTATCCATATAAAAATCCCTATGGATTTACCTGTTTTTACAAGGAAATAAAATGTGAAAAATATATTTCTACATCCCATGGCCTTTCCCAACCATTTAAATTTTTCTCTTACAGGTGTAACACTTCCGAAAAACCAATACACCGCCCACCCGGAACAATATATAAAGCTAAACGAACCGTTCACTGGGTACTTATACGTACGAAAAATCCTATTGATTTACCTGTTTTTACAAGGAAATAAAATGTGAAAAAAATATTTCTACATCCCATGGCCTTTCGCAACCATTTAAATTTTTCTCTTACAGGGCTAACACTTCCGAAAAACCAATACAACGCCCACCCGGACCAATATATAAAGCTAAACGAACCGTTCACTGGGTACTTATCCGTACCAAAATCCCTATGGATTTACCTGTTTTTACAAGGAAATAAAATGTGAAAAAAATATTTCTACATCCCATGGCCTTTCCCAACCATTTAAATTTTTCTCTTACAGGTCTAACACTTCTGAAAAACCAATACAACGCCCACCCGGAACAATATATAAAGCTAAACGAACCGTTCACTGGGTACGTATCCATATAAAAATCCCTATGGATTTACCTGTTTTTACAAGGAAATAAAATGTGAAAAAAATATTTCTACATCCCATGGCCTTTCCCAACCATTTAAATTCTTCTCTTAGAGGTCTAACACTTCCGAAAAACCAATACAACGCCCACCCGGACCAATATATAAAGCTAAACGAACCGTACACTGGGTACTTATCCGTACGAAAATCCCTATTGATTTACCTGTTTTTACAAGGAATAAAATGTGAAAAAAATATTTCTATATCCCATGGCCTTTCCCAACCATTTAAATTTTTCTCTTACAGGTGTAACACTTCCGAAAAACCAATACAACGCCCACCCGGAACAATATATAAAGCTAAACGAACCGTTCACTGGGTACTTATACGTACGAAAATCCCTATTGGTTTACCTGTTTTTACAAGGAAATAAAATGTGAAAAAAATATTTCTACATCCCATGGCCTTTCCCAACCATTTAAATTTTTCTCTTACAGGGCTAACACTTCCGAAAAACCAATACAACGCCCACCCGGACCAATATATAAAGCTAAACGAACCGTTCACTGGGTACTTATCCGTACGAAAATCCCTATGGATTTACCTGTTTTTACAAGGAAATAAAATGTGAAAAAAATATTTCTACATCCCATGGCCTTTCCCAACCATTTAAATTTTTCTCTTACAGGTATAACACTTCCGAAAAACCAATACAACGCCCACCCGGAACAATATATAAAGCTAAACGAACCGTTCACTGGGTACTTATACGTACGAAAATCCCTATTGATTTACCTGGTTTTACAAGGAAATAAAATTAAAAAAAAATATTTCTACATCCCATGGCCTTTCCCAACCATTTAAATTTTTCTCTTACAGGTCTAACACTTCTGAAAAACCAATACAACGCCCACCCGGACCAATATATAAAGCTAAACGAACCGTTCACTGGGTACTTATACGTACGAAAATCCCTATTGATTTACCTGTTTTTACAAGGAAATAAAATGTGAAAAAAATATTTCTACATCACATGGCCTTTCCGAACCATTTAAATTTTTCTCTTGAAAGGCTAACACTTCCGAAAAACCAATGCAACACCCACCCGGACCAATATATAAAGCTAAACGAACCGTTCACTGGGTACTTATACGTACGAAAATCCCTATTGATTTACCTGTTTTTACAAGGAAATAAAATGTGAAAAAAATATTTCTACATCCCATGGCCTTTCCCAACCATTTAAGTTTTTCTCTTAAAGGGCTAACACTTCCGAAAAACCAATACAACGCCCACCCGGAACAATATATAAAGCTAAACCAACCGTTCACTGGGTACTTATACGTACGAAAATCCCTATTGATTTACCTGTTTTAACAAGGAAATAAAATGTGAAAAAAATATTTCTACATCCCATGGCCTTTCCCAACCATTTAAATTTTTCGCTTACAGGGCTAACACTTCCGAAAAACCAATACAACGCCCACCCGGACCAATATATAAAGCTAAACGAACCGTTCACTGGGTACTTATCCATATGAAAATCCCTATTGATTTACCTGTTTTTACAAGGAAATAAAATGTGAAAAAAATATTTCTACATCCCATGGCCTTTCCCAACCATTTAAATTTTTCTCTTACAGGTCTAACACTTCTGAAAAACCAATACAACTCCCACCCGGAACAATATATAAAGCTAAACGAACCGTTCACTGGGTACTTATCCGTACGAAAATCCCGATAGATTTACCTGTTTTTACAAGGAAATAAAATGTGAAAAAAATATTTCTACATCCCATGGCCTTTCCCAACCATTTAAATTTTTCTCTTACAGGTCTAACACTTCTGAAAAACCAATACAACGCCCACCCGGACCAATATATAAAGCTAAACGAACCGTTCACTGGGTACTTATACGTACGAAAATCCCTATTGATTTACCTGTTTTTACAAGGAAATAAAATGTGAAAAAAATATTTCTACATCACATGGCCTTTCCGAACCATTTAAATTTTTCTCTTGAAAGGCTAACACTTCCGAAAAACCAATACAACACCCACCCGGACCAATATATAAAGCTAAACGAACCGTTCACTGGGTACTTATACGTACGAAAATCCCTATTGATTTACCTGTTTTTACAAGGAAATAAAATGTGAAAAAAATATTTCTACATCCCATGGCCTTTCCCAACCATTTAAGTTTTTCTCTTAAAGGGCTAACACTTCCGAAAAACCAATACAACGCCCACCCGGAACAATATATAAAGCTAAACCAACCGTTCACTGGGTACTTATACGTACGAAAATCCCTATTGATTTACCTGTTTTAACAAGGAAATAAAATGTGAAAAAAATATTTCTACATCCCATGGCCTTTCCCAACCATTTAAATTTTTCGCTTACAGGGCTAACACTTCCGAAAAACCAATACAACGCCCACCCGGACCAATATATAAAGCTAAACGAACCGTTCACTGGGTACTTATCCATATCAAAATCCCTATTGATTTACCTGTTTTTACAAGGAAATAAAATGTGAAAAAAATATTTCTACATCCCATGGCCTTTCCCAACCATTTAAATTTTTCTCTTACAGGTCTAACACTTCTGAAAAACCAATACAACTCCCACCCGGAACAATATATAAAGCTAAAAGAACCGTTCACTGGGTACTTATCCGTACGAAAATCCCGATAGATTTACCTGTTTTTACAAGGAAATAAAATGTGAAAAAAATATTTCTACATCCCATGGCCTTTCCCAATCATTTAAATTTTTCTCTTAAAGGGCTAACACTTCCGAAAAACCAATACAACGCCCACCCGGAACAATATATAAAGCTAAACCAACCGTTCACTGGGTACTTATCCGTACGAAAATCCCTATTGATTTACCTGTATTTACAAGGAAATAAAATGTGAAAAAAATATTTCTACGTCCCATGGCCTTTCCTAACCATTTAAATTTTTCTCTTACAAGTCTAACACTTCCGAAAAACCAATACAACGCCCACCCGGAACAATATATAAAGCTAAACGAACCGTTCACTGGGTACTTATCCGTACGAAAATCCCTGTTGATTTACCTGTTTTTACAAGGAAATAAAATGTGAAAAAAATATTTCTACATCCCATGGCCTTTCCCAACCATTTAAATTTTTCTCTTAAAGGGCTAACACTTCCGAAAAACCAATACAACGCCCACCCGGACCAATGTATAAAGCTAAACGAACCGTTCACTGGGTACTTATACGTACGAAAATCCCTATTGATTTACCTGTTTTTACAAGGAAATAAAATGTGAAAAAAATATTTCTACATACCATGGCCTTTCCCAACCAATTAAATTTTTCTCTTACAGGTCTAACACTTCCGAAAAACCAATACAACGCCCACCCGGAACAATATATAAAGCTAAACGAACCGTTCACTGGGTACTTATCCGTACGAAAATCCCTATTGATTTACCTGGTTTTACAAGGAAATAAAATGTGAAAAAAAATTTTCTAAATCCCATGGCCTTTCCCAACCATTTAAATTTTTCTCTTACAGGTCTAACACTTCCGAAAAAACAATACAACGCCCACCCGGAACAATATATAAAGCTAAACCAACCGTTCACTGGGTACTTATCCGTACGAAAATCCCTATTGATTTACCTGTTTTTACAAAGAAATAAAATGTGAAAAAAATATTTCTACATCCCATGGCCTTTCCCAACCATTTAAATTTTTCTCTTACAGGTCTAACACTTCCGAAAAACCAATACAACGCCCACCCGGAACAATATATAAAGCTAAATGAACCGTTCACTGGGTACTTATACGTACGAAAATCCCTATTGATTTACCTGTTTTTACAAGGAAATAAAATGTGAAAAAAATATTTCTACATCCCATGGCCTTTCCCAACCATTTAAATTTTTCTCTTACAGGGCTAACACTTCCGAAAAACCAATACAACGCCCACCCGGACCAATATATAAAGCTAAACGAACCGTTCACTGGGTACTTATCCGTACCAAAATCCCTATGGATTTACCTGTTTTTACAAGGAAATAAAATGTGAAAAAAATATTTCTACATCCCATGGCCTTTCCCAACCATTTAAATTTTTTTCTTACAGGTCTAACACTTCCGAAAAACCAATACAACGCCCACCCGGAACAATATATAAAGCTAAACGAACTGTTCACTGGGTACTTATCCGTACGAAAATCCCTATTGATTTACCTGTTTTTACAAGGAAATAAAATGTGAAAAAAATATTTCTACATCCCATGGCCTTTCCCAACCATTTAAATTTTTCTCTTACAGGTCTAACACTTCCGAAAAACCAATACAACGCCCACCCGGACCAATATATAAAGCTAAACGAACCGTTCACTGGGTACTTATCCGTACGAAAATCCCTATTGATTTACCTGTTTTTACAAGGAAATAAAATGTGAAAAAAATATTTCTACATCCCATGGCCTTTCCCAACCATTTAAATTTTTCTCTTACAGGTCTAACACTTCCGAAAAACCAATACAACGCCCACCCGGAACAATATATAAAGCTAAACGAACCGTTCACTGGGTACTTATCCATACGAAAATCCCTATTGATTTACCTGGTTTTACAAGGAAATAAAATTAAAAAAAAATATTTCTACATCCCATGGCCTTTCTCAACCATTTAAATTTTTCTCTTACAGGTCTAACACTTCTGAAAAACCAATACAACGCCCACCCGGACCAATATATAAAGCTAAACGAACCGTTCACTGGGTACTTATACGTACGAAAATCCCTATTGATTTACCTGTTTTTACAAGGAAATAAAATGTGAAAAAAATATTTCTACATCACATGGCCATTCCCAACCATTTAAATTTTTCTCTTGAAAGGCTAACACTTCCGAAAAACCAATACAACACCCACCCGGACCAATATATAAAGCTAAACGAACCGTTCACTGGGTACTTATACGTACGAAAATCCCTATTGATTTACCTGTTTTTACAAGGAAATAAAATGTGAAAAAAATATTTCTACATCCCATGGCCTTTCCCAACCATTTAAGTTTTTCTCTTAAAGGGCTAACACTTCCCAAAAACCAATACAACGCCCACCCGGAACAATATATAAAGCTAAACCAACCGTTCACTGGGTACTTATACGTACGAAAATCCCTATTGATTTACCTGTTTTTACAAGGAAATAAAATGTGAAAAAAATATTTCTACATCCCATGGCCTTTCCCATCCATTTAAATTTTTCGCTTACAGGGCTAACACTTCCGAAAAACCAATACAATGCCCACCCGGACCAATATATAAAGCTAAACGAACCGTTCACTGGGTACTTATCCATATGAAAATCCCTATTGATTTACCTGTTTTTACAAGGAAATAAAATGTGAAAAAAATATTTCTACATACCATGGCCTTTCCCAACCAATTAAATTTTTCTCTTACAGGTCTAACACTTCCGAAAAACCAATACAACGCCCACCCGGAACAATATATAAAGCTAAACGAACCGTTCACTGGGTACTTATCCGTACGAAAATCCCTATTGATTTACCTGGTTTTACAAGGAAATAAAATGTGAAAAAAAAATTTCTAAATCCCATGGCCTTTCCCAACCATTTAAATTTTTCTCTTACAGGTCTAACACTTCCGAAAAAACAATACAACGCCCACCCGGAACAATATATAAAGCTAAACCAACCGTTCACTGGGTACTTATCCGTACGAAAATCCGTATTGATTTACCTGTTTTTACAAAGAAATAAAATGTGAAAAAAATATTTCTACATCCCATGGCCTTTCCCAACCATTTAAATTTTTCTCTTACAGGTCTAACACTTCCGAAAAACCAATACAACGCCCACCCGGAACAATATATAAAGCTAAATGAACCGTTCACTGGGTACTTATACGTACGAAAATCCCTATTGATTTACCTGTTTTTACAAGGAAATAAAATGTGAAAAAAATATTTCTACATCCCATGGCCTTTCCCAACCATTTAAATTTTTCTCTTACAGGGCTAACACTTCCGAAAAACCAATACAACGCCCACCCGGACCAATATATAAAGCTAAACGAACCGTTCACTGGGTACTTATCCGTACCAAAATCCCTATGGATTTACCTGTTTTTACAAGGAAATAAAATGTGAAAAAAATATTTCTACATCCCATGGCCTTTCCCAACCATTTAAATTTTTTTCTTACAGGTCTAACACTTCCGAAAAACCAATACAACGCCCACCCGGAACAATATATAAAGCTAAACGAACTGTTCACTGGGTACTTATCCGTACGAAAATCCCTATTGATTTACCTGTTTTTACAAGGAAATAAAATGTGAAAAAAATATTTCTACATCCCATGGCCTTTCCCAACCATTTAAATTTTTCTCTTACAGGTCTAACACTTCTGAAAAACCAATACAACTCCCACCCGGAACAATATATAAAGCTAAACGAACCGTTCACTGGGTACTTATCCGTACGAAAATCCCGATAGATTTACCTGTTTTTACAAGGAAATAAAATGTGAAAAAAATATTTCTACATCCCATGGCCTTTCCCAATCATTTAAATTTTTCTCTTAAAGGGCTAACACTTCCGAAAAACCAATACAACGCCCACCCGGAACAATATATAAAGCTAAACCAACCGTTCACTGGGTACTTATCCGTACGAAAATCCCTATTGATTTACCTGTATTTACAAGGAAATAAAATGTGAAAAAAATATTTCTACGTCCCATGGCCTTTCCTAACCATTTAAATTTTTCTCTTACAAGTCTAACACTTCCGAAAAACCAATACAACGCCCACCCGGAACAATATATAAAGCTAAACGAACCGTTCACTGGGTACTTATCCGTACGAAAATCCCTGTTGATTTACCTGTTTTTACAAGGAAATAAAATGTGAAAAAAATATTTCTACATCCCATGGCCTTTCCCAACCATTTAAATTTTTCTCTTAAAGGGCTAACACTTCCGAAAAACCAATACAACGCCCACCCGGACCAATGTATAAAGCTAAACGAACCGTTCACTGGGTACTTATACGTACGAAAATCCCTATTGATTTACCTGTTTTTACAAGGAAATAAAATGTGAAAAAAATATTTCTACATCCCATGGCCTTTCCCAACCAATTAAATTTTTCTCTTACAGGTCTAACACTTCCGAAAAACCAATACAACGCCCACCCGGAACAATATATAAAGCTAAACGAACCGTTCACTGGGTACTTATCCGTACGAAAATCCCTATTGATTTACCTGGTTTTACAAGGAAATAAAATGTGAAAAAAAAATTTCTAAATCCCATGGCCTTTCCCAACCATTTAAATTTTTCTCTTACAGGTCTAACACTTCCGAAAAAACAATACAACGCCCACCCGGAACAATATATAAAGCTAAACCAACCGTTCACTGGGTACTTATCCGTACGAAAATCCCTATTGATTTACCTGTTTTTACAAAGAAATAAAATGTGAAAAAAATATTTCTACATCCCATGGCCTTTCCCAACCATTTAAATTTTTCTCTTACAGGTCTAACACTTCCGAAAAACCAATACAACGCCCACCCGGAACAATATATAAAGCTAAATGAACCGTTCACTGGGTACTTATACGTACGAAAATCCCTATTGATTTACCTGTTTTTACAAGGAAATAAAATGTGAAAAAAATATTTCTACATCCCATGGCCTTTCCCAACCATTTAAATTTTTCTCTTACAGGGCTAACACTTCCGAAAAACCAATACAACGCCCACCCGGACCAATATATAAAGCTAAACGAACCGTTCACTGGGTACTTATCCGTACCAAAATCCCTATGGATTTACCTGTTTTTACAAGGAAATAAAATGTGAAAAAAATATTTCTACATCCCATGGCCTTTCCCAACCATTTAAATTTTTTTCTTACAGGTCTAACACTTCCGAAAAACCAATACAACGCCCACCCGGAACAATATATAAAGCTAAACGAACTGTTCACTGGGTACTTATCCGTACGAAAATCCCTATTGATTTACCTGTTTTTACAAGGAAATAAAATGTGAAAAAAATATTTCTACATCCCATGGCCTTTCCCAACCATTTAAATTTTTCTCTTACAGGTCTAACACTTCCGAAAAACCAATACAACGCCCACCCGGACCAATATATAAAGCTAAACGAACCGTTCACTGGGTACTTATCCGTACGAAAATCCCTATGGATTTACCTGTTTTTACAAGGAAATAAAATGTGAAAAAAATATTTCTACATCCCATGGCCTTTCCCAACCATTTAAATTTTTCTCTTACAGGTCTAACACTTCCGAAAAACCAATACAACGCCCACCCGGAACAATATATAAAGCTAAACGAACCGTTCACTGGATACTTATCTGTACGAAAATCCCTATTGATTTACCTGGTTTTACAAGGAAATAAAATTAAAAAAAAATATTTCTACATCCCATGGCCTTTCCCAACCATTTAAATTTTTCGCTTACAGGGCTAACACTTCCGAAAAACCAATACAACGCCCACCCGGACCAATATATAAAGCTAAACGAACCGTTCACTGGGTACTTATCCATATGAAAATCCCTATTGATTTACCTGTTTTTACAAGGAAATAAAATGTGAAAAAAATATTTCTACATACCATGGCCTTTCCCAACCAATTAAATTTTTCTCTTACAGGTCTAACACTTCCGAAAAACCAATACAACGCCCACCCGGAACAATATATAAAGCTAAACGAACCGTTCACTGGGTACTTATCCGTACGAAAATCCCTATTGATTTACCTGGTTTTACAAGGAAATAAAATGTGAAAAAAAAATTTCTAAATCCCATGGCCTTTCCCAACCATTTAAATTTTTCTCTTACAGGTCTAACACTTCCGAAAAAACAATACAACGCCCACCCGGAACAATATATAAAGCTAAACCAACCGTTCACTGGGTACTTATCCGTACGAAAATCCCTATTGATTTACCTGTTTTTACAAAGAAATAAAATGTGAAAAAAATATTTCTACATCCCATGGCCTTTCCCAACCATTTAAATTTTTCTCTTACAGGTCTAACACTTCCGAAAAACCAATACAACGCCCACCCGGAACAATATATAAAGCTAAATGAACCGTTCACTGGGTACTTATACGTACGAAAATCCCTATTGATTTACCTGTTTTTACAAGGAAATAAAATGTGAAAAAAATATTTCTACATCCCATGGCCTTTCCCAACCATTTAAATTTTTCTCTTACAGGGCTAACACTTCCGAAAAACCAATACAACGCCCACCCGGACCAATATATAAAGCTAAACGAACCGTTCACTGGGTACTTATCCGTACCAAAATCCCTATGGATTTACCTGTTTTTACAAGGAAATAAAATGTGAAAAAAATATTTCTACATCCCATGGCCTTTCCCAACCATTTAAATTTTTTTCTTACAGGTCTAACACTTCCGAAAAACCAATACAACGCCCACCCGGAACAATATATAAAGCTAAACGAACTGTTCACTGGGTACTTATCCGTACGAAAATCCCTATTGATTTACCTGTTTTTACAAGGAAATAAAATGTGAAAAAAATATTTCTACATACCATGGCCTTTCCCAACCAATTAAATTTTTCTCTTACAGGTCTAACACTTCCGAAAAACCAATACAACGCCCACCCGGAACAATATATAAAGCTAAACGAACCGTTCACTGGGTACTTATCCGTACGAAAATCCCTATTGATTTACCTGGTTTTACAAGGAAATAAAATGTGAAAAAAAAATTTCTAAATCCCATGGCCTTTCCCAACCATTTAAATTTTTCTCTTACAGGTCTAACACTTCCGAAAAAACAATACAACGCCCACCCGGAACAATATATAAAGCTAAACCAACCGTTCACTGGGTACTTATCCATACGAAAATCCCTATTGATTTACCTGTTTTTACAAAGAAATAAAATGTGAAAAAAATATTTCTACATCCCATGGCCTTTCCCAACCATTTAAATTTTTCTCTTACAGGTCTAACACTTCCGAAAAACCAATACAACGCCCACCCGGAACAATATATAAAGCTAAATGAACCGTTCACTGGGTACTTATACGTACGAAAATCCCTATTGATTTACCTGTTTTTACAAGGAAATAAAATGTGAAAAAAATATTTCTACATCCCATGGCCTTTCCCAACCATTTAAATTTTTCTCTTACAGGGCTAACACTTCCGAAAAACCAATACAACGCCCACCCGGACCAATATATAAAGCTAAACGAACCGTTCACTGGGTACTTATCCGTACCAAAATCCCTATGGATTTACCTGTTTTTACAAGGAAATAAAATGTGAAAAAAATATTTCTACATCCCATGGCCTTTCCCAACCATTTAAATTTTTTTCTTACAGGTCTAACACTTCCGAAAAACCAATACAACGCCCACCCGGAACAATATATAAAGCTAAACGAACTGTTCACTGGGTACTTATCCGTACGAAAATCCCTATTGATTTACCTGTTTTTACAAGGAAATAAAATGTGAAAAAAATATTTCTACATCCCATGGCCTTTCCCAACCATTTAAATTTTTCTCTTACAGGTCTAACACTTCCGAAAAACCAATACAACGCCCACCCGGACCAATATATAAAGCTAAACGAACCGTTCACTGGGTACTTATCCGTACGAAAATCCCTATGGATTTACCTGTTTTTACAAGGAAATAAAATGTGAAAAAAATATTTCTACATCCCATGGCCTTTCCCAACCATTTAAATTTTTCTCTTACAGGTCTAACACTTCCGAAAAACCAATACAACGCCCACCCGGAACAATATATAAAGCTAAACGAACCGTTCACTGGGTACTTATCCGTACGAAAATCCCTATTGATTTACCTGGTTTTACAAGGAAATAAAATTAAAAAAAAATATTTCTACATCCCATGGCCTTTCTCAACCATTTAAATTTTTCTCTTACAGGTCTAACACTTCTGAAAAACCAATACAACGCCCACCCGGACCAATATATAAAGCTAAACGAACCGTTCACTGGGTACTTATACGTACGAAAATCCCTATTGATTTACCTGTTTTTACAAGGAAATAAAATGTGAAAAAAATATTTCTACATCACATGGCCATTCCCAACCATTTAAATTTTTCTCTTGAAAGGCTAACACTTCCGAAAAACCAATACAACACCCACCCGGACCAATATATAAAGCTAAACGAACCGTTCACTGGGTACTTATACGTACGAAAATCCCTATTGATTTACCTGTTTTTACAAGGAAATAAAATGTGAAAAAAATATTTCTACATCCCATGGCCTTTCCCAACCATTTAAGTTTTTCTCTTAAAGGGCTAACACTTCCCAAAAACCAATACAACGCCCACCCGGAACAATATATAAAGCTAAACCAACCGTTCACTGGGTACTTATACGTACGAAAATCCCTATTGATTTACCTGTTTTTACAAGGAAATAAAATGTGAAAAAAATATTTCTACATCCCATGGCCTTTCCCAACCATTTAAATTTTTCGCTTACAGGGCTAACACTTCCGAAAAACCAATACAACGCCCACCCGGACCAATATATAAAGCTAAACGAACCGTTCACTGGGTACTTATCCATATGAAAATCCCTATTGATTTACCTGTTTTTACAAGGAAATAAAATGTGAAAAAAATATTTCTACATCCCATGGCCTTTCCCAACCATTTAAATTTTTCTCTTACAGGTCTAACACTTCTGAAAAACCAATACAACTCCCACCCGGAACAATATATAAAGCTAAACGAACCGTTCACTGGGTACTTATACGTACGAAAATCCCTATTGATTTACGTGTTTTTACAAGGAAATAAAAGGTGAAAAAAATATTTCTACATCCCATGGCCTTTCCCAACCATTTAAATTTTTCTCTTAAAGGGCTAACACTTCCGAAAAACCAATACAACGCCCACCCGGAACAATATATAAAGCTAAACGAACCGTTCACTGGGTACTTATCCGTACGAAAATCCCGATAGATTTACCTGTTTTTACAAGGAAATAAAATGTGAAAAAAATATTTCTACATCCCATGGCCTTTCCCAATCATTTAAATTTTTCTCTTAAAGGGCTAACACTTCCGAAAAACCAATACAACGCCCACCCGGAACAATATATAAAGCTAAACCAACCGTTCACTGGGTACTTATCCGTACGAAAATCCCTATTGATTTACCTGGTTTTACAAGGAAATAAAATGTGAAAAAAAAATTTCTAAATCCCATGGCCTTTCCCAACCATTTAAATTTTTCTCTTACAGGTCTAACACTTCCGAAAAAACAATACAACGCCCACCCGGAACAATATATAAAGCTAAACCAACCGTTCACTGGGTACTTATCCGTACGAAAATCCCTATTGATTTACCTGTTTTTACAAAGAAATAAAATGTGAAAAAAATATTTCTACATCCCATGGCCTTTCCCAACCATTTAAATTTTTCTCTTACAAGTCTAACACTTCCGAAAAACCAATACAACGCCCACCCGGAACAATATATAAAGCTAAACGAACCGTTCACTGGGTACTTATACGTACGAAAATCCCTATTGCTTTACCTGTTTTTACAAGGAAATAAAATGTGAAAAAAATATTTCTACATCCCATGGCCTTTCCCAACCATTTAAATTCTTCTCTTAGAGGTCTAACACTTCCGAAAAACCAATACAACGCCCACCCGGACCAATATATAAAGCTAAACGAACCGTTCACTGGGTACTTATACGTACGAAAATCCCTATTGATTTACCTGTTTTTACAAGGAATAAAATGTGAAAAAAATATTTCTACATCCCATGGCCTTTCCCAACCATTTAAATTTTTCTCTTACAGGTGTAACACTTCCGAAAAACCAATACAACGCCCACCCGGAACAATATATAAAGCTAAACGAACCGTTCACTGGGTACTTATCCGTACGAAAATCCCTATTGATTTACCTGTTTTTACAAGGAATAAAATGTGAAAAAAATATTTCTATATCCCATGGCCTTTCCCAACCATTTAAATTTTTCGCTTACAGGGCTAACACTTCCGAAAAACCAATACAACGCCCACCCGGACCAATATATAAAGCTAAACGAACCGTTCACTGGGTACTTATCCATATGAAAATCCCTATTGATTTACCTGTTTTTACAAGGAAATAAAATGTGAAAAAAATATTTCTACATCCCATGGCCTTTCCCAACCATTTAAATTTTTCTCTTACAGGTCTAACACTTCTGAAAAACCAATACAACTCCCACCCGGAACAATATATAAAGCTAAACGAACCGTTCACTGGGTACTTATACGTACGAAAATCCCTATTGATTTACGTGTTTTTACAAGGAAATAAAAGGTGAAAAAAATATTTCTACATCCCATGGCCTTTCCCAACCATTTAAATTTTTCTCTTAAAGGGCTAACACTTCCGAAAAACCAATACAACGCCCACCCGGAACAATATATAAAGCTAAACGAACCGTTCACTGGGTACTTATCCGTACGAAAATCCCGATAGATTTACCTGTTTTTACAAGGAAATAAAATGTGAAAAAAATATTTCTACATCCCATGGCCTTTCCCAATCATTTAAATTTTTCTCTTAAAGGGCTAACACTTCCGAAAAACCAATACAACGCCCACCCGGAACAATATATAAAGCTAAACCAACCGTTCACTGGGTACTTATCCGTACGAAAATCCCTATTGATTTACCTGGTTTTACAAGGAAATAAAATGTGAAAAAAAAATTTCTAAATCCCATGGCCTTTCCCAACCATTTAAATTTTTCTCTTACAGGTCTAACACTTCCGAAAAAACAATAGAACGCCCACCCGGAACAATATATAAAGCTAAACCAACCGTTCACTGGGTACTTATCCGTACGAAAATCCCTATTGATTTACCTGTTTTTACAAAGAAATAAAATGTGAAAAAAATATTTCTACATCCCATGGCCTTTCCCAACCATTTAAATTTTTCTCTTACAAGTCTAACACTTCCGAAAAACCAATACAACGCCCACCCGGACCAATATATAAAGCTAAACGAACCGTTCACTGGGTACTTATCCGTACCAAAATCCCTATGGATTTACCTGTTTTTACAAGGAAATAAAATGTGAAAAAAATATTTCTACATCCCATGGCCTTTCCCAACCATTTAAATTTTTTTCTTACAGGTCTAACACTTCCGAAAAACCAATACAACGCCCACCCGGAACAATATATAAAGCTAAACGAACTGTTCACTGGGTACTTATCCGTACGAAAATCCCTATTGATTTACCTGTTTTTACAAGGAAATAAAATGTGAAAAAAATATTTCTACATCCCATGGCCTTTCCCAACCATTTAAATTTTTCTCTTACAGGTCTAACACTTCTTAAAAACCAATACAACGCCCACCCGGAACAATATATAAAGCTAAACGAACCGTTCACTGGGTACGTATCCAGATAAAAATCCCTATGGATTTACCTGTTTTTACAAGGAAATAAAATGTGAAAAAAATATTTCTACATCCCATGGCCTTTCCCAACCATTTAAATTCTTCTCTTAGAGGTCTAACACTTCCGAAAAACCAATACAACGCCCACCCGGACCAATATATAAAGCTAAACGAACCGTTCACTGGGTACTTATACGTACGAAAATCCCTATTGATTTACCTGTTTTTACAAGGAATAAAATGTGAAAAAAATATTTCTACATCCCATGGCCTTTCCCAACCATTTAAATTTTTCTCTTACAGGTGTAACACTTCCGAAAAACCAATACAACGCCCACCCGGAACAATATATAAAGCTAAACGAACCGTTCACTGGGTACTTATACGTACGAAAATCCCTATTGATTTACCTGTTTTTACAAGGAAATAAAATGTGAAAAAAATATTTCTACATCCCATGGCCTTTCCCAACCATTTAAATTTTTCTCTTACAGGGCTAACACTTCCGAAAAACCAATACAACGCCCACCCGGACCAATATATAAAGCTAAACGAACCGTTCACTGGGTACTTATCCGTACGAAAATCCCTATGGATTTACCTGTTTTTACAAGGAAATAAAATGTGAAAAAAATATTTCTACATCCCATGGCCTTTCCCAACCATTTAAATTTTTCTCTTACAGGTCTAACACTTCCGAAAAACCAATACAACGCCCACCCGGAACAATATATAAAGCTAAACGAACCGTTCACTGGGTACTTATCCGTACGAAAATCCCTATTGATTTACCTGGTTTTACAAGGAAATAAAATTAAAAAAAAATATTTCTACATCCCATGGCCTTTCTCAACCATTTAAATTTTTCTCTTACAGGTCTAACACTTCTGAAAAACCAATACAACGCCCACCCGGACCAATATATAAAGCTAAACGAACCGTTCACTGGGTACTTATACGTACGAAAATCCCTATTGATTTACCTGTTTTTACAAGGAAATAAAATGTGAAAAAAATATTTCTACATCACATGGCCTTTCCCAACCATTTAAATTTTTCTCTTGAAAGGCTAACACTTCCGAAAAACCAATACAACACCCACCCGGACCAATATATAAAGCTAAACGAACCGTTCACTGGGTACTTATACGTACGAAAATCCCTATTGATTTACCTGTTTTTACAAGGAAATAAAATGTGAAAAAAATATTTCTACATCCCATGGCCTTTCTCAACCATTTAAATTTTTCTCTTACAGGTCTAACACTTCTGAAAAACCAATACAACGCCCACCCGGACCAATATATAAAGCTAAACGAACCGTTCACTGGGTACTTATCCGTACGAAAATCCCTATTGATTTACCTGTTTTTACAAGGAAATAAAATGTGAAAAAAATATTTCTACATCCCATGGCCTTTCCCAACCATTTAAGTTTTTCTCTTAAAGGGCTAACACTTCCCAAAAACCAATACAACGCCCACCCGGAACAATATATAAAGCTAAACCAACCGTTCACTGGGTACTTATACGTACGAAAATCCCTATTGATTTACCTGTTTTTACAAGGAAATAAAATGTGAAAAAAATATTTCTACATCCCATGGCCTTTCCCAACCATTTAAATTTTTCGCTTACAGGTCTAACACTTCCGAAAAACCAATACAACGCCCACCAGGACCAATATATAAAGCTAAACGAACCGTTCACTGGGTACTTATCCATATGAAAATCCCTATTGATTTACCTGTTTTTACAAGGAAATAAAATGTGAAAAAAATATTTCTACATCCCATGGCCTTTCCCAACCATTTAAATTTTTCTCTTACAGGTCTAACACTTCTGAAAAACCAATACAACACCCACCCGGACCAATATATAAAGCTAAACGAACCGTTCACTGGGTACTTATACGTACGAAAATCCCTATTGATTTACGTGTTTTTACAAGGAAATAAAATGTGAAAAAAATATTTCTACATCCCATGGCCTTTCCCAACCATTTAAATTTTTCTCTTAAAGGGCTAACACTTCCGAAAAACCAATACAACGCCCACCCGGAACAATATATAAAGCTAAACGAACCGTTCACTGGGTACTTATCCGTACGAAAATCCCGATAGATTTACCTGTTTTTACAAGGAAATAAAATGTGAAAAAAATATTTCTACATCCCATGGCCTTTCCCAATCATTTAAATTTTTCTCTTAAAGGGCTAACACTTCCGAAAAACCAATACAACGCCCACCCGGAACAATATATAAAGCTAAACCAACCGTTCACTGGGTACTTATCCGTACGAAAATCCCTATTGATTTACCTGGTTTTACAAGGAAATAAAATGTGAAAAAAAAATTTCTAAATCCCATGGCCTTTCCCAACCATTTAAATTTTTCTCTTACAGGTCTAACACTTCCGAAAAAACAATACAACGCCCACCCGGAACAATATATAAAGCTAAACCAACCGTTCACTGGGTACTTATCCGTACGAAAATCCCTATTGATTTACCTGTTTTTACAAAGAAATAAAATGTGAAAAAAATATTTCTACATCCCATGGCCTTTCCCAACCATTTAAATTTTTCTCTTACAGGTCTAACACTTCCGAAAAACCAATACAACGCCCACCCGGAACAATATATAAAGCTAAACGAACCGTTCAC
This sequence comes from Paroedura picta, assembly GCF_049243985.1. Classification (NCBI taxonomy): domain Eukaryota; kingdom Metazoa; phylum Chordata; class Lepidosauria; order Squamata; family Gekkonidae; genus Paroedura; species Paroedura picta. Next base: position 21,970,902 of record NC_135372.1, read on the forward strand.
TGGGTACTTATACGTACGAAAATCCCTATTGATTTACCTGTTTTTACAAGGAAATAAAATGTGAAAAAAATATTTCTACATCCCATGGCCTTTCCCAACCATTTAAATTTTTCTCTTACAGGGCTAACACTTCCGAAAAACCAATACAACGCCCACCCGGACCAATATATAAAGCTAAACGAACCGTTCACTGGGTACTTATCCGTACCAAAATCCCTATGGATTTACCTGTTTTTACAAGGAAATAAAATGTGAAAAAAATATTTCTACATCCCATGGCCTTTCCCAACCATTTAAATTTTTTTCTTACAGGTCTAACACTTCCGAAAAACCAATACAACGCCCACCCGGAACAATATATAAAGCTAAACGAACTGTTCACTGGGTACTTATCCGTACGAAAATCACTATTGATTTACCTGTTTTTACAAGGAAATAAAATGCGAAAAAAATATTTCTACATCCCATGGCCTTTCCCAACCATTTAAATTTTTCTCTTACAGGTCTAACACTTCTGAAAAACCAATACAACGCCCACCCGGAACAATATATAAAGCTAAACGAACCGTTCACTGGGTACGTATCCGTATAAAAATCCCTATGGATTTACCTGTTTTTACAAGGAAATAAAATGTGAAAAAAATATTTCTACATCCCATGGCCTTTCCCAACCATTTAAATTCTTCTCTTAGAGGTCTAACACTTCCGAAAAACCAATACAACGCCCACCCGGACCAATATATAAATCTAAACGAACCGTTCACTGGGTACTTATACGTACGAAAATCCCTATTGATTTACCTGTTTTTACAAGGAATAAAATGTGAAAAAAATATTTCTACATCCCATGGCCTTTCCCAACCATTTAAATTTTTCTCTTACAGGTGTAACACTTCCGAAAAACCAATACAACGCCCACCCGGAACAATATATAAAGCTAAACGAACCGTTCACTGGGTACTTATCCGTACGAAAATCCCTATTGATTTACCTGTTTTTACAAGGAATAAAATGTGAAAAAAATATTTCTATATCCCATGGCCTTTCCCAACCATTTAAATTTTTCTCTTACAGGTGTAACACTTCCGAAAAACCAATACAACGCCCACCCGGAACAATATATAAAGCTAAACGAACCGTTCACTGGGTACGTATCCGTATAAAAATCCCTATGGATTTACCTGTTTTTACAAGGAAATAAAATGTGAAAAAAATATTTCTACATCCCATGGCCTTTCCCAACCATTTAAATTCTTCTCTTAGAGGTCTAACACTTCCGAAAAACCAATACAACGCCCACCCGGACCAATATATAAAGCTAAACGAACCGTTCACTGGGTACTTATACGTACGAAAATCCCTATTGATTTACCTGTTTTTACAAGGAATAAAATGTGAAAAAAATATTTCTACATCCCATGGCCTTTCCCAACCATTTAAATTTTTCTCTTACAGGTGTAACACTTCCGAAAAACCAATACAACGCCCACCCGGAACAATATATAAAGCTAAACGAACCGTTCACTGGGTACTTATCCGTACGAAAATCCCTATTGATTTACCTGTTTTTACAAGGAATAAAATGTGAAAAAAATATTTCTATATCCCATGGCCTTTCCCAACCATTTAAATTTTTCTCTTACAGGTGTAACACTTCCGAAAAACCAATACAACGCCCACCCGGAACAATATATAAAGCTAAACGAACCGTTCACTGGGTACTTATACGTACGAAAATCCCTATTGATTTACCTGTTTTTACAAGGAAATAAAATGTGAAAAAAATATTTCTACATCCCATGGCCTTTCCCAACCATTTAAATTTTTCTCTTACAGGGCTAACACTTCCGAAAAACCAATACAACGCCCACCCGGACCAATATATAAAGCTAAACAAACCGTTCACTGGGTACTTATCCGTACCAAAATCCCTATGGATTTACCTGTTTTTACAAGGAAATAAAATGTGAAAAAAATATTTCTACATCCCATGGCCTTTCCCAACCATTTAAATTTTTTTCTTACAGGTCTAACACTTCCGAAAAACCAATACAACGCCCACCCGGAACAATATATAAAGCTAAACGAACTGTTCACTGGGTACTTATCCGTACGAAAATCACTATTGATTTACCTGTTTTTACAAGGAAATAAAATGTGAAAAAAATATTTCTACATCCCATGGCCTTTCCCAACCATTTAAATTTTTCTCTTACAGGTCTAACACTTCTGAAAAACCAATACAACGCCCACCCGGAACAATATATAAAGCTAAACGAACCGTTCACTGGGTACGTATCCATATAAAAATCCCTATGGATTTACCTGTTTTTACAAGGAAATAAAATGTGAAAAAAATATTTCTACATCCCATGGCCTTTCCCAACCATTTAAATTCTTCTCTTAGAGGTCTAACACTTCCGAAAAACCAATACAACGCCCACCCGGACCAATATATAAAGCTAAACGAACCGTTCACTGGGTACTTATACGTACGAAAATCCCTATTGATTTACCTGTTTTTACAAGGAATAAAATGTGAAAAAAATATTTCTACATCCCATGGCCTTTCCCAACCATTTAAATTTTTCTCTTACAGGTGTAACACTTCCGAAAAACCAATACAACGCCCACCCGGAACAATATATAAAGCTAAACGAACCGTTCACTGGGTACTTATCCGTACGAAAATCCCTATTGATTTACCTGTTTTTACAAGGAATAAAATGTGAAAAAAATATTTCTATATCCCATGGCCTTTCCCAACCATTTAAATTTTTCTCTTACAGGTGTAACACTTCCGAAAAACCAATACAACGCCCACCCGGAACAATATATAAAGCTAAACGAACCGTTCACTGGGTACTTATACGTACGAAAATCCCTATTGATTTACCTGTTTTTACAAGGAAATAAAATGTGAAAAAAATATTTCTACATCCCATGGCCTTTCCCAACCATTTAAATTTTTCTCTTACAGGGCTAACACTTCCGAAAAACCAATACAACGCCCACCCGGACCAATATATAAAGCTAAACGAACCGTTCACTGGGTACTTATCCGTACGAAAATCCCTATGGATTTACCTGTTTTTACAAGGAAATAAAATGTGAAAAAAATATTTCTACATCCCATGGCCTTTCCCAACCATTTAAATTTTTCTCTTACAGGTCTAACACTTCCGAAAAACCAATACAACGCCCACCCGGAACAATATATAAAGCTAAACGAACCGTTCACTGGGTACTTATCCGTACGAAAATCCCTATTGATTTACCTGGTTTTACAAGGAAATAAAATTAAAAAAAAATATTTCTACATCCCATGGCCTTTCCCAACCATTTAAATTTTTCTCTTACAGGTCTAACACTTCCGAAAAACCAATACAACGCCCACCCGGAACAATATATAAAGCTAAACGAACCGTTCACTGGGTACTTATCCGTACGAAAATCCCTATTGATTTACCTGGTTTTACAAGGAAATAAAATTAAAAAAAAATATTTCTACATCCCATGGCCTTTCTCAACCATTTAAATTTTTCTCTTACAGGTCTAACACTTCTGAAAAACCAATACAACGCCCACCCGGACCAATATATAAAGCTAAACGAACCATTCACTGGGTACTTATACGTACGAAAATCCCTATTGATTTACCTGTTTTTACAAGGAAATAAAATGTGAAAAAAATATTTCTACATCACATGGCCTTTCCCAACCATTTAAATTTTTCTCTTGAAAGGCTAACACTTCCGAAAAACCAATACAACACCCACCCGGACCAATATATAAAGCTAAACGAACCGTTCACTGGGTACTTATACGTACGAAAATCCCTATTGATTTACCTGTTTTTACAAGGAAATAAAATGTGAAAAAAATATTTCTACATCCCATGGCCTTTCCCAACCATTTAAGTTTTTCTCTTAAAGGGCTAACACTTCCCAAAAACCAATACAACGCCCACCCGGAACAATATATAAAGCTAAACCAACCGTTCACTGGGTACTTATACGTACGAAAATCCCTATTGATTTACCTGTTTTTACAAGGAAATAAAATGTGAAAAAAATATTTCTACATCCCATGGCCTTTCCCAACCATTTAAATTTTTCTCTTACAGGTCTAACACTTCTGAAAAACCAATACAACTCCCACCCGGAACAATATATAAAGCTAAACGAACCGTTCACTGGGTACTTATACGTACGAAAATCCCTATTGATTTACGTGTTTTTACAAGGAAATAAAATGTGAAAAAAATATTTCTACATCCCATGGCCTTTCCCAACCATTTAAATTTTTCTCTTAAAGGGCTAACACTTCCGAAAAACCAATACAACGCCCACCCGGAACAATATATAAAGCTAAACGAACCGTTCACTGGGTACTTATCCGTACGAAAATCCCTATTGATTTACCTGTTTTTACAAGGAAATAAAATGTGAAAAAAATATTTCTACATACCATGGCCTTTCCCAACCAATTACATTTTTCTCTTACAGGTCTAACACTTCCGAAAAACCAATACAACGCCCACCCGGAACAATATATAAAGCTAAACGAACCGTTCACTGGGTACTTATCCGTACGAAAATCCCTATTGATTTACCTGGTTTTACAAGGAAATAAAATGTGAAAAAAAAATTTCTAAATCCCATGGCCTTTCCCAACCATTTAAATTTTTCTCTTACAGGTCTAACACTTCCGAAAAAACAATACAACGCCCACCCGGAACAATATATAAAGCTAAACCAACCGTTCACTGGGTACTTATCCGTACGAAAATCCCTATTGATTTACCTGTTTTTACAAAGAAATAAAATGTGAAAAAAATATTTCTACATCCCATGGCCTTTCCCAACCATTTAAGTTTTTCTCTTAAAGGGCTAACACTTCCCAAAAACCAATACAACGCCCACCCGGAACAATATATAAAGCTAAACCAACCGTTCACTGGGTACTTATACGTACGAAAATCCCTATTGATTTACCTGTTTTTACAAGGAAATAAAATGTGAAAAAAATATTTCTACATCCCATGGCCTTTCCCAACCATTTAAATTTTTCTCTTACAGGTCTAACACTTCTGAAAAACCAATACAACTCCCACCCGGAACAATATATAAAGCTAAACGAACCGTTCACTGGGTACTTATACGTACGAAAATCCCTATTGATTTACGTGTTTTTACAAGGAAATAAAATGTGAAAAAAATATTTCTACATCCCATGGCCTTTCCCAACCATTTAAATTTTTCTCTTAAAGGGCTAACACTTCCGAAAAACCAATACAACGCCCACCCGGAACAATATATAAAGCTAAACGAACCGTTCACTGGGTACTTATACGTACGAAAATCCCTATTGATTTACCTGGTTTTACAAGGAAATAAAATGAAAAAAAAATATTTCTACATCCCATGGCCTTTCCCAACCATTTAAATTTTTCTCTTACAGGTCTAACACTTCCGAAAAACCAATACAACGCCCACCCGGAACAATATATAAAGCTAAACGAACTGTTCACTGGGTACTTATCCGTACGAAAATCACTATTGATTTACCTGTTTTTACAAGGAAATAAAATGTGAAAAAAATATTTCTACATCCCATGGCCTTTCCCAACCATTTAAATTTTTCTCTTACAGGTCTAACACTTCTGAAAAACCAATACAACGCCCACCCGGAACAATATATAAAGCTAAACGAACCGTTCACTGGGTACGTATCCATATAAAAATCCCTATGGATTTACCTGTTTTTACAAGGAAATAAAATGTGAAAAAAATATTTCTACATCCCATGGCCTTTCCCAACCATTTAAATTCTTCTCTTAGAGGTCTAACACTTCCGAAAAACCAATACAACGCCCACCCGGACCAATATATAAAGCTAAACGAACCGTTCACTGGGTACTTATACGTACGAAAATCCCTATTGATTTACCTGTTTTTACAAGGAATAAAATGTGAAAAAAATATTTCTACATCCCATGGCCTTTCCCAACCATTTAAATTTTTCTCTTACAGGTGTAACACTTCCGAAAAACCAATACAACGCCCACCCGGAACAATATATAAAGCTAAACGAACCGTTCACTGGGTACTTATCCGTACGAAAATCCCTATTGATTTACCTGTTTTTACAAGGAATAAAATGTGAAAAAAATATTTCTATATCCCATGGCCTTTCCCAACCATTTAAATTTTTCTCTTACAGGTGTAACACTTCCGAAAAACCAATACAACGCCCACCCGGAACAATATATAAAGCTAAACGAACCGTTCACTGGGTACTTATACGTACGAAAATCCCTATTGATTTACCTGTTTTTACAAGGAAATAAAATGTGAAAAAAATATTTCTACATCCCATGGCCTTTCCCAACCATTTAAATTTTTCTCTTACAGGGCTAACACTTCCGAAAAACCAATACAACGCCCACCCGGACCAATATATAAAGCTAAACGAACCGTTCACTGGGTACTTATCCGTACGAAAATCCCTATGGATTTACCTGTTTTTACAAGGAAATAAAATGTGAAAAAAATATTTCTACATCCCATGGCCTTTCCCAACCATTTAAATTTTTCTCTTACAGGTCTAACACTTCCGAAAAACCAATACAACGCCCACCCGGAACAATATATAAAGCTAAACGAACCGTTCACTGGGTACTTATCCGTACGAAAATCCCTATTGATTTACCTGGTTTTACAAGGAAATAAAATTAAAAAAAAATATTTCTACATCCCATGGCCTTTCTCAACCATTTAAATTTTTCTCTTACAGGTCTAACACTTCTGAAAAACCAATACAACGCCCACCCGGACCAATATATAAAGCTAAACGAACCGTTCACTGGGTA